>NW_027618649.1:0-65771 GCF_964187855.1 Myxine glutinosa
CAAGTGCAAAAGTGGTTTCTGCACCAACACAAGTGCGAAAAGTGGTTTTTCAACACTAACACAAGTGCAAAAAGTGGTTTTTCCACACTAATACAAGTGCAAAAGTGGTTTCCTGCACCAACACAAGTGCGAAAAGTGGTTTTCAACACTAACACAAGTGCGAAAAGTGGTGTTTCAACACTATCAACAAGTGCAAAAAGTGTTTTTGCCACACTAATACAAGTGCATAAAGTGGTTTCCTGCACCAACACAACTTGCGAAAAGTGGTTTTCAACACTAACACAAGTGCGAAAAGTGGTTTTTCAACACTATCACAAGTGCAAAAAGTGTTTTTTCCACACTAATACAAGTGCAAAAGTGGTTTCCTGCACCAACACAAGTGCTAAAAGTGATTTTTCAACACTAACACAAGTGCGAAAAGTGGTTTTTCAACACTAACACAAGTGCGAAAAGTGGTTTTTCCACACTAATACAAGTGCAAAAGTGGTTTCCTGCACCAACACAAGTGCGAAAAGTGGTTTTTCAACACTAACACAAGTGCGAAAAGTGGTTTTTCAACACTATCACAAGTGCAAAAAGTGTTTTTTTCCACACTAATACAAGTGCAAAAGTAGTTTCCTGCACCAACACAAGCACGAAAAGTGGTTTTTCAACACTAACACAAGTGCGAAAAGTGGTTTTTCAACACTAACACAAGTGCGAAAAGTGGTTTTTCAACACTAACACAAGTGCGAAAAGTGGTTTTTCAACACTAACACAAGTGCGAAAAGTGGTTTTTCAACACTAACACAAGTGCGAAAAGTGGTTTTTCCACACTAATACAAGTGCAAAAGTGGTTTCCTGCACCAACACAAGTGCGAAAAGTGGTTTTTCAACACTAACACAAGTGCGAAAAGTGGTTTTTCAACACTATCACAAGTGCAAAAAGTGTTTTTTCCACACTAATACAAGTGCAAAAGTAGTTTCCTGCACCAACACAAGCACGAAAGTGGTTTTTCAACACTAACACAAGTGCGAAAAGTGGTTTTTCAACACTAACACAAGTGCGAAAAGTGGTTTTTCCACACTAATACAAGTGCAAAAGTGGTTTCCTGCACCAACACAAGTGCGAAAAGTGGTTTTTCAACACTAACACAAGTGCGAAAAGTGGTTTTTCAACACTATCACAAGTGCAAAAAGTGTTTTTTCCACACTAATACAAGTGCAAAAGTGGTTTCCTGCACCAACACAAGTGCTAAAAGTGATTTTTCAACACTAGACACAAGTGCCAAAAGTGGTTTTTCAACACTAACACAAGTGCGAAAAGTGGTTTTCCACACTAATACAAGTGCAAAAGTGGTTTCCTGCAACAACACAAGTGCGAAAAGTGGTTTTTCAACACTAACACAAGTGCGAAAAGTGGTTTTTCAACACTATCACAAGTGCAAAAAGTGTTTTTTCCACACTAATACAAGTGCAAAAGTGGTTTCCTGCACCAACACAAGTGCGAAAAGTGGTTTTTCAACACTAACACAAGTGCGAAAAGTGGTTTTTCAACACTATCACAAGTGCAAAAAGTGTTTTTTCCACACTAATACAAGTGCAAAAGTGGTTTCCTGCACCAACACAAGTGCTAAAAGTGATTTTTCAACACTAACACAAGTGCCAAAAGTGGTTTTTCAACACTAACACAAGTGCGAAAAGTGGTTTTCCACACTAATACAAGTGCAAAAGTGGTTTCCTGCAACAACACAAGTGCGAAAAGTGGTTTTTCAACACTAACACAAGTGCGAAAAGTGGTTTTTCAACACTATCACAAGTGCAAAAAGTGTTTTTTCCACACTAATACAAGTGCAAAAGTAGTTTCCTGTACCAACACAAGCGCGAAAAGTGGTTTTTCAACACTAACACAAGTGCGAAAAGTGGTTTTTCAACACTAACACAAGTGCGAAAAGTGGTTTTTCCACACTAATACAAGTGCAAAAGTGGTTTCCTGCACCAACACAAGTGCGAAAAGTGGTTTTTCAACACTAACACAAGTGCGAAAAGTGGTTTTTCAACACTATCACAAGTGCAAAAAGTGTTTTTTCCACACTAATACAAGTGCAAAAGTGGTTTCCTGCACCAACACAAGTGCGAAAAGTGGTTTTTCAACACTAACACAAGTGCAAAAAGTGGTTTTTCAACACTATCACAAGTGCAAAAAGTGTTTTTTCCACACTAATACAAGTACAAAAGTGGTTTCCTGCACCAACAGAAGTGCGAAAAGTGGTTTTTCAACACTAACACAAGTGCGAAAAGTGGTTTTTCAACACTAACACAAGTGCTAAAAGTGTTTTTTCCACACTAATACAAGTGCAAAAGTGGTTTCCTGCACCAACACAAGTGCGAAAAGTGGTTTTTCAACACTAACACAAGTGCGAAAAGTGGTTTTTCAACACTATCACAAGTGCAAAAATTGTTTTTTCCACACTAATACAAGTGCAAAAGTGGTTTCCTGCACCAACACAAGTGCGAAAAGTGGTTTTTCAACACTAACACAAGTGTGAAAAGTGGTTTTTCAACACTATCACAAGTGCAAAAAGTGTTTTTTCCACACTAATACAAGTGCAAAAGTGGTTTCCTGCACCAACACAAGTGCGAAAAGTGGTTTTTCAACACTAACACAAGTGCGAAAAGTGGTTTTTCAACACTAACACAAGGGCAAAAAGTGGTTTTTCCACACTAATACAAGTGCAAAAGTGGTTTCCTGCACCAACACAAGTGCGAAAAGTGGTTTTTCAACACTAACACAAGTGCAAAAAGTGGTTTTTCACACTAATACAAGTGCAAAAGTGGTTTCCTGCACCAACACAAGTGCGAAAAGTGGTTTTCAACACTAACACAAGTGCGAAAAGTGGTGTTTCAACACTATCACAAGTGCAAAAAGTGTTTTTGCCACACTAATACAAGTGCAAAATGGTTTCCTGCACCAACACAATTGCGAAAAGTGGTTTTTCAACACTAACACAAGTGCGAAAAGTGGTTTTTCAACACTATCACAAGTGCAAAAAGTGTTTTTTCCACACTAATACAAGTGCAAAAGTGGTTTCCTGCACCAACACAAGTGCTAAAAGTGATTTTTCAACACTAACACAAGTGCGAAAAGTGGTTTTTCAACACTAACACAAGTGCGAAAAGTGGTTTTTCCACACTAATACAAGTGCAAAAGTGGTTTCCTGCACCAACACAAGTGCGAAAAGTGGTTTTTCAACACTAACACAAGTGCGAAAAGTGGTTTTTCAACACTATCACAAGTGCAAAAAGTGTTTTTTCCACACTAATACAAGTGCAAAAGTAGTTTCCTGCACCAACACAAGCACGAAAAGTGGTTTTTCAACACTAACACAAGTGCGAAAAGTGGTTTTTCAACACTAACACAAGTGCGAAAAGTGGTTTTTCCACACTAATACAAGTGCAAAAGTGGTTTCCTGCACCAACACAAGTGCGAAAAGTGGTTTTTCAACACTATCACAAGTGCAAAAAGTGTTTTTTCCACACTAATACAAGTGCAAAAGTGGTTTCCTGCACCAACACAAGTGCTAAAAGTGGTTTTTCAACACTATCACAAGTGCAAAAAGTGTTTTTTCCACACTAATACAAGTGCAAAAGAGGTTTCCTGCACCAACACAAGTGCGAAAAGTGGTTTTTCAACACTATCACAAGTGCAAAAAGTGTTTTTTCCACACGAATACAAGTGCAAAAGTGGTTTCCTGCACCAACACAAGTGCGAAAAGTGGTTTTTCAACACTAACACAAGTGCGAAAAGTGGTTTTTCAACACTAACACAAGTGCGAAAAGTGGTTTTTCCACACTAATACAAGTGCAAAAGTGGTTTCCTGCACCAACACAAGTGCGAAAAGTGGTTTTTCAACACTAACACAAGTGCGAAAAGTGATTTTTCAACACTATCACAAGTGCAAAAAGTGTTTTTTCCACACTAATACAAGTGCAAAAGTGGTTTCCTGCACCAACACAAGTGCGAAAAGTGGTTTTTCCACACTAATACAAGTGCAAAAGTGGTTTCCTGCACCAACACAAGCGCGAAAAGTGGTTTTTCAACACTAACACAGGTGCGAAAAGTGGTTTTTCAACACTAACACAAGTGCGAAAAGTGTTTTTTCCACACTAATACAAGTGCAAAAGTGGTTGCCTGCACCAACATAAGTGCGAAAAGTGGTTTTTCAACACTAACACAAGTGCGAAAAGTGGTTTTTCAACACTAATACAAGTGCGAAAAGTGGTTTTTCAACACTAACACAGGTGCGAAAAGTGTTTTTTCCACACTAATACAAGTGCAAAAGTGGTTTCCTGCACCAACACAAGTGCGAAAAGTGGTTTTTCAACACTAACACAAGTGCGAAAAGTGGTTTTTCGACACTAACACAAGTGCGAAAAGTGGTTTTTCAACACTAACACAAGTGCGAAAAGTGGTTTTTCCACACTAATACAAGTGCAAAAGTGATTTCCTGCACCAACACAAGTGCGATAAGTGGTTTTTCAACACTAACACAAGTGCAAAAAGTGGTTTTCAACACTATCACAAGTGCAAAAAGTGTTTTTTCCACACTAATACAAGTACAAAAGTGGTTTCCTGCACCAACAGAAGTGCGAAAAGTGGTTTTTCAACACTAACACAAGTGCGAAAAGTAGTTTTTCAACACTAACACAAGTGCTAAAAGTGTTTTTTCCACACTAATACAAGTGCAAAAGTGGTTTCCTGCACCAACACAAGTGCGAAAAGTGGTTTTTCAACACTAACACAAGTGCGAAAAGTGGTTTTTCAACACTATCACAAGTGCAAAAATTGTTTTTTCCACACTAATACAAGTGCAAAAGTGGTTTCCTGCACCAACACAAGTGCGAAAAGTGGTTTTTCAACACTAACACAAGTGTGAAAAGTGGTTTTTCAAAACTAACACAAGTGCGAAAAGTGGTTTTTCAACACTATCACAAGTGCAAAAAGTGTTTTTTCCACACTAATACAAGTGCAAAAGTGGTTTCCTGCACCAATACAAGTGCGAAAAGTGGTTTTTCAACACTAACACAAGTGCGAAAAGTGGTTTTTCAACACTAACACAAGGGCAAAAAGTGGTTTTTCCACACTAATACAAGTGCAAAAGTGGTTTCCTGCACCAACACAAGTGCGAAAAGTGGTTTTTCAACACTAACACAAGTGCAAAAAGTGGTTTTTCCACACTAATACAAGTGCAAAAGTGGTTTCCTGCACCAACACAAGTGCGAAAAGTGGTTTTTCAACACTAACACAAGTGCAAAAAGTGGTGTTTCAACACTATCACAAGTGCAAAAAGTGTTTTTGCCACACTAATACAAGTGCAAAAGTGGTTTCCTGCACCAACACAATTGCGAAAAGTGGTTTTTCAACACTAACACAAGTGCGAAAAGTGGTTTTTCAACACTATCACAAGTGCAAAAAGTGTTTTTTCCACACTAATACAAGTGCAAAAGTGGTTTCCTGCACCAACACAAGTGCTAAAAGTGATTTTTCAACACTAACACAAGTGCGAAAAGTGGTTTTTCAACACTAACACAAGTGCGAAAAGTGGTTTTTCCACACTAATACAAGTGCATAATTGGTTTCCTGCACCAACACAAGTGCGAAAAGTGGTTTTTCAACACTAACACAAGTGCGAAAAGTGGTTTTTCAACACTAACACAAGTGCGAAAAGTAGTTTTTCCACACTAATACAAGTGCAAAAGTAGTTTCCTGCACCAACACAAGTGCGAAAAGTGGTTTTTCAACACTAACACAGGTACAAAAAGTGGTTTTTCAACACTATCACAAGTGCAAAAAGCGTTTTTTCCACACTAATACAAATGCAAAAGTGGTTTCCTGCACCAATACAAGTGCGAAAATTGGTTTTTCAACACTAACACAAGTGCGAAAAGTGGTTTTTCAACACTAACACAAGTGCGAAAAGTGGTTTTTCCACACTAATACAAGTGCAAAAGTGGTTTCCTGCACCAACACAAGTGCGAAAAGTGGTTTTTCAACACTAACACAACTGCGAAAAGTGGTTTTTCAACACTAACACAAGTGCGAAAAGTGGTATTTCCACACTAATACAAGTGCAAAAGTGGTTTCCTGCACCAACACAAGTGCAAAAAGTGGTTTTTCAACACTAACACAAGTGCGAAAAGTGGTTTTTCAACACTAACACAAGTGCGAAAAGTGGTTTTTCAACACGATCACAAGTGCAAAAAGTGTTTTTTCCACACTAATACAAGTGCAAAAGTGGTTTCCTGCACCAACACAAGTGTGAAAAGTGGTTTTCAACACTAACACAAGTGCGAAAAGGGTTTTTCAACACTATCACAAGTGCAAAAAGTGTTTTTTCCACACTAATACAAGTGCAAAAGTGGTTTCCTGCACCAACACAAGTGCGAAAAGTGGTTTTTCAACACTAACACAAGTGCGAAAAGTGGTTTTTCAACACTAACACAAGTGCGAAAAGTGTTTTTTCCACACTAATACAAGTGCAAAAGTGGTTTCCTGCACCAACACAAGTGCGAAAAGTGGTTTTTCAACACTAACACAAGTGCGAAAAGTGGTTTTTCAACACTAACACAAGTGCGAAAAGTGGTTTTTCCACACGAATACAAGTGCAAAAGTGATTTCCTGCACCAACACAAGTGCGATAAGTGGTTTTTCAACACTAACACAAGTGCGAAAAGTGGTTTTTCAACACTATCACAAGTGCAAAAAGTGTTTTTTCCACACTAATACAAGTGCAAATGTGGTTTCCTGCACCAACACAAGTGCGAAAAGTGGTTTTTCCACACTAATACAAGTGCAAAAGTGGTTTCCTGCACCAACACAAGTGCGAAAAGTGGTTTTTCAACACTAACACAAGTGCGAAAAGTGGTTTTTCAACACTATCACAAGTGCAAAAAGTGTTTTTTCCACACTAATACAAGTGCAAAAGTAGTTTCCTGCACCAACACAAGCACGAAAAGTGGTTTTTCAACACTAACACAAGTGCGAAAAGTGGTTTTTCAACACTAACACAAGTGCGAAAAGTGGTTTTTCCACACTAATACAAGTGCAAAAGTGGTTTCCTGCACCAACACAAGTGCGAAAAGTGGTTTTTCAACACTATCACAAGTGCAAAAAGTGTTTTTTCCACACTAATACAAGTGCAAAAGTGGTTTCCTGCACCAACACAAGTGCTAAAAGTGGTTTTTCAACACTATCACAAGTGCAAAAAGTGTTTTTTCCACACTAATACAAGTGCAAAAGAGGTTTCCTGCACCAACACAAGTGCGAAAAGTGGTTTTTCAACACTATCACAAGTGCAAAAAGTGTTTTTTCCACACGAATACAAGTGCAAAAGTGGTTTCCTGCACCAACACAAGTGCGAAAAGTGGTTTTTCAACACTAACACAAGTGCGAAAAGTGGTTTTTCAACACTAACACAAGTGCGAAAAGTGGTTTTTCCACACTAATACAAGTGCAAAAGTGGTTTCCTGCACCAACACAAGTGCGAAAAGTGGTTTTTCAACACTAACACAAGTGCGAAAAGTGATTTTTCAACACTATCACAAGTGCAAAAAGTGTTTTTTCCACACTAATACAAGTGCAAAAGTGGTTTCCTGCACCAACACAAGTGCGAAAAGTGGTTTTTCCACACTAATACAAGTGCAAAAGTGGTTTCCTGCACCAACACAAGCGCGAAAAGTGGTTTTTCAACACTAACACAGGTGCGAAAAGTGGTTTTTCAACACTAACACAAGTGCGAAAAGTGTTTTTTCCACACTAATACAAGTGCAAAAGTGGTTGCCTGCACCAACATAAGTGCGAAAAGTGGTTTTTCAACACTAACACAAGTGCGAAAAGTGGTTTTTCAACACTAATACAAGTGCGAAAAGTGGTTTTTCAACACTAACACAGGTGCGAAAAGTGTTTTTTCCACACTAATACAAGTGCAAAAGTGGTTTCCTGCACCAACACAAGTGCGAAAAGTGGTTTTTCAACACTAACACAAGTGCGAAAAGTGGTTTTTCGACACTAACACAAGTGCGAAAAGTGGTTTTTCAACACTAACACAAGTGCGAAAAGTGGTTTTTCCACACTAATACAAGTGCAAAAGTGATTTCCTGCACCAACACAAGTGCGATAAGTGGTTTTTCAACACTAACACAAGTGCAAAAAGTGGTTTTTCAACACTATCACAAGTGCAAAAAGTGTTTTTTCCACACTAATACAAGTACAAAAGTGGTTTCCTGCACCAACAGAAGTGCGAAAAGTGGTTTTTCAACACTAACACAAGTGCGAAAAGTAGTTTTTCAACACTAACACAAGTGCTAAAAGTGTTTTTTCCACACTAATACAAGTGCAAAAGTGGTTTCCTGCACCAACACAAGTGCGAAAAGTGGTTTTTCAACACTAACACAAGTGCGAAAAGTGGTTTTTCAACACTATCACAAGTGCAAAAATTGTTTTTTCCACACTAATACAAGTGCAAAAGTGGTTTCCTGCACCAACACAAGTGCGAAAAGTGGTTTTTCAACACTAACACAAGTGTGAAAAGTGGTTTTTCAAAACTAACACAAGTGCGAAAAGTGGTTTTTCAACACTATCACAAGTGCAAAAAGTGTTTTTTCCACACTAATACAAGTGCAAAAGTGGTTTCCTGCACCAATACAAGTGCGAAAAGTGGTTTTTCAACACTAACACAAGTGCGAAAAGTGGTTTTTCAACACTAACACAAGGGCAAAAAGTGGTTTTTCCACACTAATACAAGTGCAAAAGTGGTTTCCTGCACCAACACAAGTGCGAAAAGTGGTTTTTCAACACTAACACAAGTGCAAAAAGTGGTTTTTCCACACTAATACAAGTGCAAAAGTGGTTTCCTGCACCAACACAAGTGCGAAAAGTGGTTTTTCAACACTAACACAAGTGCAAAAAGTGGTGTTTCAACACTATCACAAGTGCAAAAAGTGTTTTTGCCACACTAATACAAGTGCAAAAGTGGTTTCCTGCACCAACACAATTGCGAAAAGTGGTTTTTCAACACTAACACAAGTGCGAAAAGTGGTTTTTCAACACTATCACAAGTGCAAAAAGTGTTTTTTCCACACTAATACAAGTGCAAAAGTGGTTTCCTGCACCAACACAAGTGCTAAAAGTGATTTTTCAACACTAACACAAGTGCGAAAAGTGGTTTTTCAACACTAACACAAGTGCGAAAAGTGGTTTTTCCACACTAATACAAGTGCATAATTGGTTTCCTGCACCAACACAAGTGCGAAAAGTGGTTTTTCAACACTAACACAAGTGCGAAAAGTGGTTTTTCAACACTAACACAAGTGCGAAAAGTAGTTTTTCCACACTAATACAAGTGCAAAAGTAGTTTCCTGCACCAACACAAGTGCGAAAAGTGGTTTTTCAACACTAACACAGGTACAAAAAGTGTTTTTTCAACACTATCACAAGTGCAAAAAGTGTTTTTTCCACACTAATACAAATGCAAAAGTGGTTTCCTGCACCAATACAAGTGCGAAAATTGGTTTTTCAACACTAACACAAGTGCGAAAAGTGGTTTTTCAACACTAACACAAGTGCGAAAAGTGGTTTTTCCACACTAATACAAGTGCAAAAGTGGTTTCCTGCACCAACACAAGTGCGAAAAGTGGTTTTTCAACACTAACACAACTGCGAAAAGTGGTTTTTCAACACTAACACAAGTGCGAAAAGTGGTATTTCCACACTAATACAAGTGCAAAAGTGGTTTCCTGCACCAACACAAGTGCAAAAAGTGGTTTTTCAACACTAACACAAGTGCGAAAAGTGGTTTTTCAACACTAACACAAGTGCGAAAAGTGGTTTTTCAACACGATCACAAGTGCAAAAAGTGTTTTTTTCCACACTAATACAAGTGCAAAAGTGGTTTCCTGCACCAACACAAGTGTGAAAAGTGGTTTTCAACACTAACACAAGTGCGAAAAGGGTTTTTTCAACACTATCACAAGTGCAAAAAGTGTTTTTTCCACACTAATACAAGTGCAAAAGTGGTTTCCTGCACCAACACAAGTGCGAAAAGTGGTTTTTCAACACTAACACAAGTGCGAAAAGTGGTTTTTTCAACACTAACACAAGTGCGAAAAGTGTTTTTTCCACACTAATACAAGTGCAAAAGTGGTTTCCTGCACCAACACAAGTGCGAAAAGTGGTTTTTCAACACTAACACAAGTGCGAAAAGTGGTTTTTCAACACTAACACAAGTGCGAAAAGTGGTTTTTCCACACGAATACAAGTGCAAAAGTGATTTCCTGCACCAACACAAGTGCGATAAGTGGTTTTTCAACACTAACACAAGTGCGAAAAGTGGTTTTTCAACACTATCACAAGTGCAAAAAGTGTTTTTTCCACACTAATACAAGTGCAAATGTGGTTTCCTGCACCAACACAAGTGCGAAAAGTGGTTTTTCAACACTAACACAAGTGCGAAAAGTGGTTTTTCAACACTATCACCAGTGCAAAAAGTGTTTTTTCCACACTAATACAAGTGCAAAAGTGGTTTCCTGCACCAACACAAGTGCGAAAAGTGGTTTTTCAACACTAACACAAGTGCGAAAAGTGGTTTTTCAACACTATCACAAGTGCAAAAAGTGTTTTTTCCACACTAATACAAGTGCAAAAGTGGTTTCCTGCACCAACACAAGTGCAAAAAGTGGTTTTTCAACACTAACACAAGTGCGAAAAGTGGTTTTTCAACACTAACACAAGTGCAAAAGTGGTTTCCTGCACCACACAAGTGCGAAAAGTGGTTTTTCAACACAAACACAAGTGCGAAAAGTGTTTTTTCCACACTAATACAGGTGCAAAAGTGGTTTCCTGCACCAAAACAAGTGCGAAAAGTGTTTTTCAACACTAACACAAGTGTGAAAAGTGGTTTTTCAACACTAACACAAGTGCTAAGAGTGTTTTTTCCGCACTAATACAAGTGCAAAAGTGGTTTCCTGCACCAACACAAGTGCGAAAAGTGGTTTTTCAACACTAACACAAGTGCGAAAAGTGGTTTTTCAACACTAACACAAGTGCGAAAAGTAGTTTTTCAACACTAACTCAAGTGTGAAAAGTGGTTTTTCCACACTAATACAAGTGCAAAAGTGGTTTCCTGCACCAACACAAGTGCGAAAAGTGGTTTTTCAACACTAACGCAAGTGCAAAAGTGGTTTTTCAACACTATCACAAGTGCAAAAAGTGTTTTTTCCACACTAATACAAGTGCAAAAGAGGTTTCCTGCACCAACACAAGTGCGAAAAGTGGTTTTTCAACACTATCACAAGTGCAAAAAGTGTTTTTTCCACACGAATACAAGTGCAAAAGTGGTTTCCTGCACCAACACAAGTGCGAAAAGTGGTTTTTCAACACTAACACAAGTGCGAAAAGTGGTTTTTCAACACTAACACAAGTGCGAAAGTGGTTTTTCCACACTAATACAAGTGCAAAAGTGGTTTCCTGCACCAACACAAGTGCGAAAAGTGGTTTTTCAACACTAACACAAGTGCGAAAAGTGATTTTTCAACGCTATCACAAGTGCAAAAAGTGTTTTTTCCACACTAATACAAGTGCAAAAGTGGTTTCCTGCACCAACACAAGTGCGAAAAGTGGTTTTTCCACACTAATACAAGTGCAAAAGTGGTTTCCTGCACCAACACAAGCGCGAAAAGTGGTTTTTCAACACTATCACAAGTGCAAAAAGGGTTTTTTCCACACTAATACAAGTGCAAAAGTGGTTTCCTGCACCAACACAAGTGCGAAAAGTGGTTTTTCAACACTAACACAAGTGCGAAAAGTGGTTTTTCAACACTAACACAAGTGCGAAAAGTGGTTTTTCCACACCAATACAAGTGCAAAAGTGGTTTCCTGCACCAACACAAGTGCGAAAAGTGGTTTTTCAACACTAACACAAGTGCGAAAAGTGGTTTTTCAACACTATCACAAGTGCAAAAAGTGTTTTTTCCACACTAATACAAGTGCAAAAGTGGTTTCCTGCACCAACACAAGTGCAAAAAGTGGTTTTTCAACACTAACACAGGTGCGAAAAGTGGTTTTTCAACACTAACAGAAGTGCGAAAAGTGGTTTTTGCACACTAATACAAGTGCAAAAGTGGTTTCCTGCACCAACACAAGTGCGAAAAGTGGTTTTTTCAACACAAACACAAGTGCGAAAAGTGGTTTTTCAACACTATCATAAGTGCAAAAAGTGTTTTTTCCACACTAATACAAGTGCAAAAGTGGTTTCCTGCACCAACACAAGTGCGAAAAGCGGTTTTTCAACACTAACACAAGTGCGAAAAGTGGTTTTTCAACACTAACACAAGAGCGAAAAGTGGTTTTTCCACACTAATTTCCACACTAAACCTTGTTGAAATTCCAATTTCTTTCTTGGAAGTCCTGGCAGTGTCCATATGTTTTATACCTCTCCCACCGCCCCCTTCCCATGCCCCCCCCCCCGCCCCCCCCCAAAGCCCTCGCCCTCTCTCAGATCTCTCGATGTCTCCATGTCTCTCGGTCCCTGCTCTCAAATGTTGTGTTTGTGTCCTTCCCCCTCTCTCCCCATCTTGTCTACCGCTCCCGATGTTATATGTTTTATGTGTCGGTTTGTCTTTCTGTGTGATTAATGTTCGCTCTTTCACGAGCCTCGATCTTGAATACAAAAAAATAAAAAAAATAAAATAAAATAAAAATAAAAAAATAAAAAAATACAAGTGCCAAAGTGGTTTCCTGCACCAACACAAGTGCGAAAAGTGGTTTTTCAACACTAACACAAGTGCGAAAAGTGGTTTTTCAATACTAACACAAGTGCGAAACGTGGTTTTTCCACACTAATACAAGTGCAAAAGTGATTTCCTGCACCAACACAAGTGCGAAAAGTGGTTTTTCAACACTAACACAAGTGCGAAAAGTGGTTTTTCCACACTAATACAAGTGCATAATTGGTTTCCTGCACCAACACAAGTGCGAAAAGTGGTTTTTCAACACTAACACAAGTGCGAAAAGTGGTTTTTCAACACTATCACAAGTGCAAAAAGTGTTTTTTCCACACTAATACAAGTGCAAAAGTGGTTTCCTGCACCAACACAAGTGCGAAAAGTGGTTTTTCAACACTAACACAGTGCGAAAAGTGGTTTTCAACACTAACACAAGTGCGAAAAGTGGTTTTTCCACACTAATACAAGTGCAAAAGTGGTTTCCTGCACCAACACAAGTGCGAAAAGTGGTTTTTCAACACTAACACAAGTGCGAAAAGTGGTTTTTCAACACTAACACAAGTGCGAAAAGTGGTATTTCCACACTAATACAATTGCAAAAGTGGTTTCCTGCACCAACACAGGTGCGAAAAGTGGTTTTTCAAAACTAACACAAGTGCGAAAAGTGGTTTTTCAACACTAACACAAGTGCGAAAAGTGGTTTTTCAACACGATCACAAGTGCAAAAAGTGTTTTTTCCACACTAATACAAGTGCAAAAGTGGTTTCCTGCACCAACACAAGTGTGAAAAGTGGTTTTTCAACACTAACACAAGTGCAAAAAGGGTTTTTCAACACTATCATAAGTGCAAAAAGTGTTTTTTCCACACTAATACAAGTGCAAAAGTGGTTTTTCAACACTAACACAAGTGCGAAAAGTGGTTTTTCAACACTAACACAAGAGCGAAAAGTGGTTTTGCCAAACTAATACAAGTACAAAAGTGGTTTCCTGCACCAACACAAGTGCGAAAAGTGGTTTTTCAACACTAACACAAGTGCGAAAAGTGGTTTTTCAACACTATCACAAGTGCAAAAAGTGTTTTTTCCACACTAATACAAATGCAAAAGTGGTTTCCTGCACCAATACAAGTGCGAAAATTGGTTTTTCAACACTAACACAAGTGCGAAAAGTGGTTTTTCCACACTAATACAAGTGCAAAAGTGGTTTCCTGCACCAACACAAGTGCGAAAAGTGGTTTTTCAACACTAACACAACTGCGAAAAGTGGTTTTTCAACACTAACACAAGTGCGAAAAGTGGTATTTCCACACTAATACAAGTGCAAAAGTGGTTTCCTGCACCAACACAAGTGCAAAAAGTGGTTTTTCAACACTAACACAAGTGCGAAAAGTGGTTTTTCAACACTAACACAAGTGCGAAAAGTGGTTTTTCAACACGATCACAAGTGCAAAAAGTGTTTTTTCCACACTAATACAAGTGCAAAAGTGGTTTCCTGCACCAACACAAGTGTGAAAAGTGGTTTTCAACACTAACACAAGTGCGAAAAGGGTTTTTCAACACTATCACAAGTGCAAAAAGTGTTTTTTCCACACTAATACAAGTGCAAAAGTGGTTTCCTGCACCAACACAAGTGCGAAAAGTGGTTTTTCAACACTAACACAAGTGCGAAAAGTGGTTTTTCAACACTAATACAAGTGCAAAAGTGGTTTCCTGCACCAACACAAGTGCAAAAAGTGTTTTTTCCACACTAATACAAGTGCAAAAGTGGTTTCCTGCACCAACACAAGTGTGAAAAGTGGTTTTCAACACTAACACAAGTGCGAAAAGGGTTTTTCAACACTATCACAAGTGCAAAAAGTGTTTTTTCCACACTAATACAAGTGCAAAAGTGGTTTCCTGCACCAACACAAGTGCGAAAAGTGGTTTTTCAACACTAACACAAGTGCGAAAAGTGGTTTTTCAACACTAACACAAGTGCGAAAAGTGTTTTTTCCACACTAATACAAGTGCAAAAGTGGTTTCCTGCACCAACACAAGTGCGAAAAGTGGTTTTTCAACACTAACACAAGTGCGAAAAGTGGTTTTTCAACACTAACACAAGTGCGAAAAGTGGTTTTTCCACACTAATACAAGTGCAAAAGTGATTTCCTGCACCAACACAAGTGCGATAAGTGGTTTTTCAACACTAACACAAGTGCGAAAAGTGGTTTTTCAACACTATCACAAGTGCAAAAAGTGTTTTTTCCACACTAATACAAGTGCAAATGTGGTTTCCTGCACCAACACAAGTGCGAAAAGTGGTTTTTCAACACTAACACAAGTGCGAAAAGTGGTTTTTCAACACTATCACCAGTGCAAAAAGTGTTTTTTCCACACTAATACAAGTGCAAAAGTGGTTTCCTGCACCAACACAAGTGCGAAAAGTGGTTTTTCAACACTAACACAAGTGCGAAAAGTGTTTTTTAACACTATCACAAGTGCAAAAAGTGTTTTTTCCACACTAATACAAGTGCAAAAGTGGTTTCCTGCACCAACACAAGTGCAAAAAGTGGTTTTTCAACACTAACACAAGTGCGAAAAGTGGTTTTTCAACACTAACACAAGTGCAAAAGTGGTTTCCTGCACCACACAAGTGCGAAAAGTGTTTTTTCAACACAAACACAAGTGCGAAAAGTGTTTTTTCCACACTAATACAGGTGCAAAAGTGGTTTCCTGCACCAAAACAAGTGCGAAAAGTGGTTTTTCAACACTAACACAAGTGTGAAAAGTGGTTTTTCAACACTAACACAAGTGCTAAGAGTGTTTTTTCCGCACTAATACAAGTGCAAAAGTGGTTTCCTGCACCAACACAAGTGCGAAAAGTGGTTTTTCAACACTAACACAAGTGCGAAAAGTGGTTTTTCAACACTAACACAAGTGCGAAAAGTAGTTTTTCAACACTAACTCAAGTGTGAAAAGTGGTTTTTCCACACTAATACAAGTGCAAAAGTGGTTTCCTGCACCTGCGAAAAGTGGTTTTTCCACACTAATACAAGTGCAAAAGTGGTTTCCTGCACCAACACAAGTGCGAAAAGTGGTTTTTCAACACTAACACAAGTGCGAAAAGTGATTTTTCAACACTATCACAAGTGCAAAAAGTGTTTTTTCCACACTAATACAAGTGCAAAAGTGGTTTCCTGCACCAACACAAGTGCGAAAAGTGGTTTTTCCACACTAATACAAGTGCAAAAGTGGTTTCCTGCACCAACACAAGCGCGAAAAGTGGTTTTTCAACACTATCACAAGTGCAAAAAGGGTTTTTTCCACACTAATACAAGTGCAAAAGTGGTTTCCTGCACCAACACAAGTGCGAAAAGTGGTTTTTCAACACTAACACAAGTGCGAAAAGTGGTTTTTCAACACTAACACAAGTGCGAAAAGTGGTTTTTCCACACTAATACAAGTGCAAAAGTGGTTTCCTGCACCAACACAAGTGCGAAAAGTGGTTTTTCAACACTAACACAAGTGCGAAAAGTGGTTTTTCAACACTATCACAAGTGCAAAAAGTGTTTTTTCCACACTAATACAAGTGCAAAAGTGGTTTCCTGCACCAACACAAGTGCAAAAAGTGGTTTTTCAACACTAACACAGGTGCGAAAAGTGGTTTTTCAACACTAACTGAAGTGCGAAAAGTGGTTTTTCCACACCAATACAAGTGCAAAAGTGGTTTCCTGCACCAACACAAGTGCGAAAAGTGGTTTTTCAACACTAACACAAGTGCGAAAAGTGGTTTTTCAACACTATCACAAGTGCAAAAAGTGTTTTTTCCACACTAATACAAGTGCAAAAGTGGTTTCCTGCACCAACACAAGTGCAAAAAGTGGTTTTTCAACACTAACACAGGTGCGAAAAGTGGTTTTTCAACACTAACAGAAGTGCGAAAAGTGGTTTTTGCACACTAATACAAGTGCAAAAGTGGTTTCCTGCACCAACACAAGTGCGAAAAGTGGTTTTTCAACACAAACACAAGTGCGAAAAGTGGTTTTTCAACACTATCATAAGTGCAAAAAGTGTTTTTTCCACACTAATACAAGTGCAAAAGTGGTTTCCTGCACCAACACAAGTGCGAAAAGCGGTTTTTCAACACTAACACAAGTGCGAAAAGTGGTTTTTCAACACTAACACAAGAGCGAAAAGTGGTTTTTCCACACTAATTTCCACACTAAACCTTGTTTGAAATTCCAATTTCTTTCTTGGAAGTCCTGGCAGTGTCCATATGTTTTATACCTCTCCCACCGCCCCTCCTGCCCTCCCATGCCCCCCCCGCCCCCCCCCCCCCAAAGCCCTCGCCCTCTCTCAGATCTCTCGATGTCTCCATGTCTCTCGGTCCCTGCTCTCAAATGTTGTGTTTGTGTCCTTCCCCCTCTCTCCCCATCTTGTCTACCGCTCCCGATGTTATATGTTTTATGTGTCGGTTTGTCTTTCTGTGTGATTAATGTTCGCTCTTTCACGAGCCTCGATCTTGAATACAAAAAAAATAAAAAAAATAAAATAAAATAAAAATAAAAAAATAAAAAAATACAAGTGCCAAAGTGGTTTCCTGCACCAACACAAGTGCGAAAAGTGGTTTTTCAACACTAACACAAGTGCGAAAAGTGGTTTTTCAATACTAACACAAGTGCGAAAAGTGGTTTTTCCACACTAATACAAGTGCAAAAGTGATTTCCTGCACCAACACAAGTGCGAAAAGTGGTTTTTCAACACTAACACAAGTGCGAAAAGTGGTTTTTCCACACTAATACAAGTGCATAATTGGTTTCCTGCACCAACACAAGTGCGAAAAGTGGTTTTTCAACACTAACACAAGTGCGAAAAGTGGTTTTTCAACACTATCACAAGTGCAAAAAGTGTTTTTTCCACACTAATACAAGTGCAAAAGTGGTTTCCTGCACCAACACAAGTGCGAAAAGTGGTTTTTCAACACTAACACAAGTGCGAAAAGTGGTTTTTCAACACTAACACAAGTGCGAAAAGTGGTTTTTCCACACTAATACAAGTGCAAAAGTGGTTTCCTGCACCAACACAAGTGCGAAAAGTGGTTTTTCAACACTAACACAAGTGCGAAAAGTGGTTTTTCAACACTAACACAAGTGCGAAAAGTGGTATTTCCACACTAATACAATTGCAAAAGTGGTTTCCTGCACCAACACAGGTGCGAAAAGTGGTTTTTCAAAACTAACACAAGTGCGAAAAGTGGTTTTTCAACACTAACACAAGTGCGAAAAGTGGTTTTTCAACACGATCACAAGTGCAAAAAGTGTTTTTTCCACACTAATACAAGTGCAAAAGTGGTTTCCTGCACCAACACAAGTGTGAAAAGTGGTTTTTCAACACTAACACAAGTGCAAAAAGGGTTTTTCAACACTATCATAAGTGCAAAAAGTGTTTTTTCCACACTAATACAAGTGCAAAAGTGGTTTTTCAACACTAACACAAGTGCGAAAAGTGGTTTTTCAACACTAACACAAGAGCGAAAAGTGGTTTTGCCAAACTAATACAAGTGCAAAAGTGGTTTCCTGCACCAACACAAGTGCGAAAAGTGGTTTTTCAACACTAACACAAGTGCGAAAAGTGGTTTTTCAACACTATCACAAGTGCAAAAAGTGTTTTTTCCACACTAATACAAGTGCAAAAGTGGTTTCCTGCACCAACACAAGTGCGAAAAGTGGTTTTTCAACACTAACACAAGTGCAAAAAGTGGTTTTTCAACACTAACAGAAGTGCGAAAAGTGTTTTTTCCACACTAATACAAGTGCAAAAGTGGTTTCCTGCACCAACACAAGTGCGAAAAGTGGTTTTTCAACACTAACACAAGTGTGAAAAGTGGTTTTTCAACACTAACACAAGTGCGAAAAGTGGTTTTTCAACACTAACACAAGTGCGAAAAGTGGTTTTTCCACACTAATACAAGTGCAAAAGTGATTTCCTGCACCAACACAAGTGCGATAAGTGGTTTTTCAACACTAACACAAGTGCGAAAAGTGGTTTTTCAACACTATCACAAGTGCAAAAAGTGTTTTTTCCACACTAATACAAGTACAAAAGTGGTTTCCTGCACCAACACAAGTGTGAAAAGTGGTTTTTCAACACTAACACAAGTGTGAAAAGTGGTTTTTCAACACTAACACAAGTGCGAAAAGTGGTTTTTCAACACTATCACAAGTGCAAAAAGTGTTTTTTCCACACTAATACAAGTGCAAATGTGGTTTCCTGCACCAACACAAGTGCGAAAAGTGGTTTTTCAACACTAACACAAGTGCGAAAAGTGGTTTTTCAACACTATCACCAGTGCAAAAAGTGTTTTTTCCACACTAATACAAGTGCAAAAGTGGTTTCCTGCACCAACACAAGTGCGAAAAGTGGTTTTTCAACACTAACACAAGTGCGAAAAGTGGTTTTTCAACACTATCACAAGTGCAAAAAGTGTTTTTTCCACACTAATACAAGTGCAAAAGTGGTTTCCTGCACCAACACAAGTGCAAAAAGTGGTTTTTCAACACTAACACAAGTGCGAAAAGTGGTTTTTCAACACTAACACAAGTGCGAAAAGTGGTTTTTGCACACTAATACAAGTGCAAAAGTGGTTTCCTGCACCACACAAGTGCGAAAAGTGGTTTTTCAACACAAACACAAGTGCGAAAAGTGGTTTTTCAACACTATCATAAGTGCAAAAAGTGTTTTTTCCACACTAATACAAGTGCAAAAGTGGTTTCCTGCACCAACACAAGTGCGAAAAGTGGTTTTTCAACACTAACACAAGTGCGAAAAGTGGTTTTTCAACACTAACACAAGATCGAAAATGGTTTTTCCACACTAATACAAGTGCAAAAGTGGTTTCCTGCACCAACACAAGTGCGAAAAGTGGTTTTTCAACACTAACACAAGTGCGAAAAGTGGTTTTTCAACACTATCAAAAGTGCAAAAAGTGTTTTTCCCACACTAATACAAGTGCAAATGTGGTTTCCTGCACCAACACAAGTGCGAAAAGTGGTTTTTCAACACTAACACAAGTGCGAAAAGTGGTTTTTCAACACTAACACAAGTGCGAAAAGTGTTTTTTCCACACTAATACAAGTGCAAAAGTGGTTTCCAGCACCAACACAAGTGCGAAAAGTGGTTTTTCAACACTAACACAAGTGCGAAAAGTGGTTTTTCAACACTATCAAAAGTGCAAAAAGTGTTTTTCCCACACTAATACAAGTGCAAAAGTGGTTTCCTGCACCAACACAAGTGCGAAAAGTGGTTTTTCAACACTTACACAAGTGCGAAAAGTGGTTTTTCAACACTAACACAAGTGCGAAAAGTGTTTTTTCCACACTAATACAAGTGCAAAAGTGGTTTCCAGCACCAACACAAGTGCGAAAAGTGGTTTTTCAACACTAACACAAGTGCGAAAAGTGGTTTTTCAACACTAACACAAGTGTGAAAAGTGGTTTTTCCACACTAATACAAGTGCAAAAGTGGTTTCCTGCACCAACACAAGTGCGAAAAGTGGTTTTTCAACACTAACGCAAGTGCGAAAAGTGGTTTTTCAACACTATCACAAGTGCAAAAAGTGTTTTTTCCACACTAATACAAGTGCAAAAGAGGTTTCCTGCACCAACACAAGTGCGAAAAGTGGTTTTTCAACACTATCACAAGTGCAAAAAGTGTTTTTTCCACACGAATACAAGTGCAAAAGTGGTTTCCTGCACCAACACAAGTGCGAAAAGTGGTTTTTCAACACTAACACAAGTGCGAAAAGTGGTTTTTCAACACTAACACAAGTGCGAAAAGTGGTTTTTCCACACTAATACAAGTGCAAAAGTGGTTTCCTGCACCAACACAAGTGCGAAAAGTGGTTTTTCAACACTAACACAAGTGCGAAAAGTGATTTTTCAACACTATCACAAGTGCAAAAAGTGTTTTTTCCACACTAATACAAGTGCAAAAGTGGTTTCCTGCACCAACACAAGTGCGAAAAGTGGTTTTTCCACACTAATACAAGTGCAAAAGTGGTTTCCTGCACCAACACAAGCGCGAAAAGTGGTTTTTCAACACTATCACAAGTGCAAAAAGGGTTTTTTCCACACTAATACAAGTGCAAAAGTGGTTTCCTGCACCAACACAAGTGCGAAAAGTGGTTTTTCAACACTAACACAAGTGCGAAAAGTGGTTTTTCAACACTAACACAAGTGCGAAAAGTGGTTTTTCCACACTAATACAAGTGCAAAAGTGGTTTCCTGCACCAACACAAGTGCGAAAAGTGGTTTTTCAACACTAACACAAGTGCGAAAAGTGGTTTTTCAACACTATCACAAGTGCAAAAAGTGTTTTTTCCACACTAATACAAGTGCAAAAGTGGTTTCCTGCACCAACACAAGTGCAAAAAGTGGTTTTTCAACACTAACACAGGTGCGAAAAGTGGTTTTTCAACACTAACTGAAGTGCGAAAAGTGGTTTTTGCACACTAATACAAGTGCAGAAGTGGTTTCCTGCACCAACACAAGTGCGAAAAGTGGTTTTTCAACACAAACACAAGTGCGAAAAGTGGTTTTTCAACACTATCATAAGTGCAAAAAGTGTTTTTTCCACACTAATACAAGTGCAAAAGTGGTTTCCTGCACCAACACAAGTGCGAAAAGCGGTTTTTCAACACTAACACAAGTGCGAAAAGTGGTTTTTCAACACTAACACAAGAGCGAAAAGTGGTTTTTCCACACTAATTTCCACACTAAACCTTGTTTGAAATTCCAATTTCTTTCTTGGAAGTCCTGGCAGTGTCCATATGTTTTATACCTCTCCCACCGCCCCCTTCCCATGCCCCCCCCCCCCCCAAAGCCCTCGCCCTCTCTCAGATCTCTCGATGTCTCCATGTCTCTCGGTCCCTGCTCTCAAATGTTGTGTTTGTGTCCTTCCCCCTCTCTCCCCATCTTGTCTACCGCTCCCGATGTTATATGTTTTATGTGTCGGTTTGTCTTTCTGTGTGATTAATGTTCGCT
This sequence comes from Myxine glutinosa, assembly GCF_964187855.1. Classification (NCBI taxonomy): domain Eukaryota; kingdom Metazoa; phylum Chordata; class Myxini; order Myxiniformes; family Myxinidae; genus Myxine; species Myxine glutinosa. Next base: position 21,779 of record NW_027618649.1, read on the forward strand.
CTTTCACGAGCCTCGATCTTGTATACAAAAAAAATAAAAAAATAAAATAAAATAAAAATAAAAAAATAAAAAAATACAAGTGCCAAAGTGGTTTCCTGCACCAACACAAGTGCGAAAAGTGGTTTTTCAACACTAACACAAGTGCGAAAAGTGGTTTTTCAATACTAACACAAGTGCGAAAAGTGGTTTTTCCACACTAATACAAGTGCAAAAGTGATTTCCTGCACCAACACAAGTGCGAAAAGTGGTTTTTCAACACTAACACAAGTGCGAAAAGTGGTTTTTCCACACTAATACAAGTGCATAATTGGTTTCCTGCACCAACACAAGTGCGAAAAGTGGTTTTTTCAACACTAACACAAGTGCGAAAAGTGGTTTTTCAACACTATCACAAGTGCAAAAAGTGTTTTTCCACACTAATACAAGTGCAAAAGTGGTTTCCTGCACCAACACAAGTGCGAAAAGTGGTTTTTCAACACTAACACAAGTGCGAAAAGTGGTTTTTCAACACGAACACAAGTGCGAAAAGTGGTTTTTCCACACTAATACAAGTGCAAAAGTGGTTTCCTGCACCAACACAAGTGCGAAAAGTGGTTTTTCAACACTAACACAAGTGCGAAAAGTGGTTTTTCAACACTAACACAAGTGCGAAAAGTGGTATTTCCACACTAATACAAGGGCAAAAGTGGTTTCCTGCACCAACACAAGTGCAAAAAGTGGTTTTTCAACACTAACACAAGTGCGAAAAGTGGTTTTTCAACACTATCACAAGTGCAAAAATTGTTTTTTCCGCACTAATACAATTGCAAAAGTGGTTTCCTGCACCAACACAGGTGCGAAAAGTGGTTTTTCAAAACTAACACAAGTGCGAAAAGTGGTTTTTCAACACTAACACAAGTGCGAAAAGTGGTTTTTCAACACGATCACAAGTGCAAAAAGTGTTTTTTCCACACTAATACAAGTGCAAAAGTGGTTTCCTGCACCAACACAAGTGTGAAAAGTGGTTTTTCAACACTAACACAAGTGCGAAAAGGGTTTTTCAACACTATCATAAGTGCAAAAAGTGTTTTTTCCACACTAATACAAGTGCAAAAGTGGTTTTTCAACACTAACACAAGTGCGAAAAGTGGTTTTTCAACACTAACACAAGAGCGAAAAGTGGTTTTGCCAAACTAATACAAGTGCAAAAGTGGTTTCCTGCACCAACACAAGTGCGAAAAGTGGTTTTTCAACACTAACACAAGTGCGAAAAGTGGTTTTTCAACACTATCACAAGTGCAAAAAGTGTTTTTTCCACACTAATACAAGTGCAAAAGTGGTTTCCTGCACCAACACAAGTGCGAAAAGTGGTTTTTCAACACTAACACAAGTGCAAAAAGTGGTTTTTCAACACTAACACAAGTGCGAAAAGTGTTTTTTCCACACTAATACAAGTGCAAAAGTGGTTTCCTGCACCAACACAAGTGCGAAAAGTGGTTTTTCAACACTAACACAAGTGTGAAAAGTGGTTTTTCAACACTAACACAAGTGCGAAAAGTGGTTTTTCAACACTATCACAAGTGCAAAAAGTGTTTTTTCCACACTAATACAAGTGCAAATGTGGTTTCCTGCACCAACACAAGTGCGAAAAGTGGTTTTTCAACACTAACACAAGTGCGAAAAGTGGTTTTTCAACACTATCACCAGTGCAAAAAGTGTTTTTTCCACACTAATACAAGTGCAAAAGTGGTTTCCTGCACCAACACAAGTGCGAAAAGTGGTTTTTCAACACTAACACAAGTGCGAAAAGTTGTTTTTCAACACTATCACAAGTGCAAAAAGTGTTTTTTCCACACTAATACAAGTGCAAAAGTGGTTTCCTGCACCAACACAAGTGCAAAAAGTGGTTTTTCAACACTAACACAAGTGCGAAAAGTGGTTTTTCAACACTAACACAAGTGCGAAAAGTGGTTTTTGCACACTAATACAAGTGCAAAAGTGGTTTCCTGCACCACACAAGTGCGAAAAGTGGTTTTTCAACACAAACACAAGTGCGAAAAGTGGTTTTTCAACACTATCATAAGTGCAAAAAGTGTTTTTTCCACACTAATACAAGTGCAAAAGTGGTTTCCTGCACCAACACAAGTGCGAAAAGTGGTTTTTCAACACTAACACAAGTGCGAAAAGTGGTTTTTCAACACTAACACAAGATCGAAAATGGTTTTTCCACACTAATACAAGTGCAAAAGTGGTTTCCTGCACCAACACAAGTGCGAAAAGTGGTTTTTCAACACTAACACAAGTGCGAAAAGTGGTTTTTCAACACTATCAAAAGTGCAAAAAGTGTTTTTCCCACACTAATACAAGTGCAAATGTGGTTTCCTGCACCAACACAAGTGCGAAAAGTGGTTTTTCAACACTAACACAAGTGCGAAAAGTGGTTTTTCAACACTAACACAAGTGCGAAAAGTGTTTTTTCCACACTAATACAAGTGCAAAAGTGGTTTCCAGCACCAACACAAGTGCGAAAAGTGGTTTTTCAACACTAACACAAGTGCGAAAAGTGGTTTTTCAACACTATCAAAAGTGCAAAAAGTGTTTTTCCCACACTAATACAAGTGCAAAAGTGGTTTCCTGCACCAACACAAGTGCGAAAAGTGGTTTTTCAACACTAACACAAGTGCGAAAAGTGGTTTTTCAACACTAACACAAGTGCGAAAAGTGTTTTTTCCACACTAATACAAGTGCAAAAGTGGTTTCCAGCACCAACACAAGTGCGAAAAGTGGTTTTTCAACACTAACACAAGTGCGAAAAGTGGTTTTTCAACACTAATACAAGTGCGAAAAGTGGTTTTTCAACACTAACACAAGTGCGAAAAGTGGTTTTTCAACACTATCACAAGTGCAAAAAGTGTTTTTTCCACACTAATACAAGTGCAAAAGTGGTTTCCTGCACCAACACAAGTGCAAAAAGTGGTTTTTCAACACTAACACAAGTGCGAAAAGTGGTTTTTCAACACTAACACAAGTGCAAAAGTGGTTTCCTGCACCACACAAGTGCGAAAAGTGGCTTTTCAACACAAACACAAGTGCGAAAAGTGGTTTTTCAACACTATCATAAGTGCAAAAAGTGTTTTTTCCACACTAATACAAGTGCAAAAGTGGTTTCCTGCACCAACACAAGTGCGAAAAGTGGTTTTTCAACACTAACACAAGTGCGAAAAGTGGTTTTTCAACACTAACACAAGAGCGAAAATGGTTTTTCCACACTAATACAAGTGCAAAAGTGGTTTCCTGCACCAACACAAGTGCGAAAAGTGGTTTTTCAACACTAACACAAGTGCGAAAAGTGGTTTTTCAACACTAACACAAGAGCGAAAAGTGGTTTTGCCAAACTAATACAAGTGCAAAAGTGGTTTCCTGCACCAACACAAGTGCGAAAAGTGGTTTTTCAACACTAACACAAGTGCGAAAAGTGGTTTTTCAACACTATCACAAGTGCAAAAAGTGTTTTTTCCACACTAATACAAGTGCAAAAGTGGTTTCCTGCACCAACACAAGTGCGAAAAGTGGTTTTTCAACACTAACACAAGTGCAAAAAGTGGTTTTTCAACACTAACAGAAGTGCGAAAAGTGTTTTTTCCACACTAATACAAGTGCAAAAGTGGTTTCCTGCACCAACACAAGTGCGAAAAGTGGTTTTTCAACACTAACACAAGTGTGAAAAGTGGTTTTTCAACACTAACACAAGTGCGAAAAGTGGTTTTTCAACACTAACACAAGTGCGAAAAGTGGTTTTTCCACACTAATACAAGTGCAAAAGTGATTTCCTGCACCAACACAAGTGCGATAAGTGGTTTTTCAACACTAACACAAGTGCGAAAAGTGGTTTTTCAACACTATCACAAGTGCAAAAAGTGTTTTTTCCACACTAATACAAGTACAAAAGTGGTTTCCTGCACCAACACAAGTGTGAAAAGTGGTTTTTCAACACTAACACAAGTGTGAAAAGTGGTTTTTCAACACTAACACAAGTGCGAAAAGTGGTTTTTCAACACTATCACAAGTGCAAAAAGTGTTTTTTCACACTAATACAAGTGCAAATGTGGTTTCCTGCACCAACACAAGTGCGAAAAGTGGTTTTTCAACACTAACACAAGTGCGAAAAGTGGTTTTTCAACACTATCACCAGTGCAAAAAGTGTTTTTTTCCACACTAATACAAGTGCAAAAGTGGTTTCCTGCACCAACACAAGTGCGAAAAGTGGTTTTTCAACACTAACACAAGTGCGAAAAGTGGTTTTTCAACACTATCACAAGTGCAAAAAGTGTTTTTTCCACACTAATACAAGTGCAAAAGTGGTTTCCTGCACCAACACAAGTGCAAAAAGTGGTTTTTCAACACTAACACAAGTGCGAAAAGTGGTTTTTCAACACTAACACAAGTGCGAAAAGTGGTTTTTGCACACTAATACAAGTGCAAAAGTGGTTTCCTGCACCACACAAGTGCGAAAAGTGGTTTTTCAACACAAACACAAGTGCGAAAAGTGGTTTTTCAACACTATCATAAGTGCAAAAAGTGTTTTTTCCACACTAATACAAGTGCAAAAGTGGTTTCCTGCACCAACACAAGTGCGAAAAGTGGTTTTTCAACACTAACACAAGTGCGAAAAGTGGTTTTTCAACACTAACACAAGATCGAAAATGGTTTTTCCACACTAATACAAGTGCAAAAGTGGTTTCCTGCACCAACACAAGTGCGAAAAGTGGTTTTTCAACACTAACACAAGTGCGAAAAGTGGTTTTTCAACACTATCAAAAGTGCAAAAAGTGTTTTTTCCCACACTAATACAAGTGCAAATGTGGTTTCCTGCACCAACACAAGTGCGAAAAGTGGTTTTTCAACACTAACACAAGTGCGAAAAGTGGTTTTTCAACACTAACACAAGTGCGAAAAGTGTTTTTTCCACACTAATACAAGTGCAAAAGTGGTTTCCAGCACCAACACAAGTGCGAAAAGTGGTTTTTCAACACTAACACAAGTGCGAAAAGTGGTTTTTCAACACTATCAAAAGTGCAAAAAGTGTTTTTCCCACACTAATACAAGTGCAAAAGTGGTTTCCTGCACCAACACAAGTGCGAAAAGTGGTTTTTCAACACTTACACAAGTGCGAAAAGTGGTTTTTCAACACTAACACAAGTGCGAAAAGTGTTTTTTCCACACTAATACAAGTGCAAAAGTGGTTTCCAGCACCAACACAAGTGCGAAAAGTGGTTTTTCAACACTAACACAAGTGCGAAAAGTGGTTTTTCAACACTAACACAAGTGTGAAAAGTGGTTTTTCCACACTAATACAAGTGCAAAAGTGGTTTCCTGCACCAACACAAGTGCGAAAAGTGGTTTTTCAACACTAACGCAAGTGCGAAAAGTGGTTTTTCAACACTATCACAAGTGCAAAAAGTGTTTTTTCCACACTAATACAAGTGCAAAAGAGGTTTCCTGCACCAACACAAGTGCGAAAAGTGGTTTTTCAACACTATCACAAGTGCAAAAAGTGTTTTTTCCACACGAATACAAGTGCAAAAGTGGTTTCCTGCACCAACACAAGTGCGAAAAGTGGTTTTTCAACACTAACACAAGTGCGAAAAGTGGTTTTTCAACACTAACACAAGTGCGAAAAGTGGTTTTTCCACACTAATACAAGTGCAAAAGTGGTTTCCTGCACCAACACAAGTGCGAAAAGTGGTTTTTCAACACTAACACAAGTGCGAAAAGTGATTTTTCAACACTATCACAAGTGCAAAAAGTGTTTTTTCCACACTAATACAAGTGCAAAAGTGGTTTCCTGCACCAACACAAGTGCGAAAAGTGGTTTTTCCACACTAATACAAGTGCAAAAGTGGTTTCCTGCACCAACACAAGCGCGAAAAGTGGTTTTTCAACACTATCACAAGTGCAAAAAGGGTTTTTTCCACACTAATACAAGTGCAAAAGTGGTTTCCTGCACCAACACAAGTGCGAAAAGTGGTTTTTCAACACTAACACAAGTGCGAAAAGTGGTTTTTCAACACTAACACAAGTGCGAAAAGTGGTTTTTCCACACTAATACAAGTGCAAAAGTGGTTTCCTGCACCAACACAAGTGCGAAAAGTGGTTTTTCAACACTAACACAAGTGCGAAAAGTGGTTTTTCAACACTATCACAAGTGCAAAAAGTGTTTTTTCCACACTAATACAAGTGCAAAAGTGGTTTCCTGCACCAACACAAGTGCAAAAAGTGGTTTTTCAACACTAACACAGGTGCGAAAAGTGGTTTTTCAACACTAACTGAAGTGCGAAAAGTGGTTTTTGCACACTAATACAAGTGCAGAAGTGGTTTCCTGCACCAACACAAGTGCGAAAAGTGGTTTTTCAACACTAACACAAGTGCGAAAAGTGGTTTTTCAACACTATCAAAAGTGCAAAAAGTGTTTTTCCCACACTAATACAAGTGCAAAAGTGGTTTCCTGCACCAACACAAGTGCGAAAAGTGGTTTTTCAACACTAACACAAGTGCGAAAAGTGGTTTTTCAACACTAACACAAGTGCGAAAAGTGTTTTTTCCACACTAATACAAGTGCAAAAGTGGTTTCCAGCACCAACACAAGTGCGAAAAGTGGTTTTTCAACACTAACACAAGTGCGAAAAGTGGTTTTTCAACACTAATACAAGTGCGAAAAGTGGTTTTTCAACACTAACACAAGTGCGAAAAGTGGTTTTTCAACACTATCACAAGTGCAAAAAGTGTTTTTTCCACACTAATACAAGTGCAAAAGTGGTTTCCTGCACCAACACAAGTGCAAAAAGTGGTTTTTCAACACTAACACAAGTGCGAAAAGTGGTTTTTCAACACTAACACAAGTGCAAAAGTGGTTTCCTGCACCACACAAGTGCGAAAAGTGGCTTTTCAACACAAACACAAGTGCGAAAAGTGGTTTTTCAACACTATCATAAGTGCAAAAAGTGTTTTTTCCACACTAATACAAGTGCAAAAGTGGTTTCCTGCACCAACACAAGTGCGAAAAGTGGTTTTTCAACACTAACACAAGTGCGAAAAGTGGTTTTTCAACACTAACACAAGAGCGAAAATGGTTTTTCCACACTAATACAAGTGCAAAAGTGGTTTCCTGCACCAACACAAGTGCGAAAAGTGGTTTTTCAACACTAACACAAGTGCGAAAAGTGGTTTTTCAACACTAACACAAGAGCGAAAAGTGGTTTTGCCAAACTAATACAAGTGCAAAAGTGGTTTCCTGCACCAACACAAGTGCGAAAAGTGGTTTTTCAACACTAACACAAGTGCGAAAAGTGGTTTTTCAACACTATCACAAGTGCAAAAAGTGTTTTTTCCACACTAATACAAGTGCAAAAGTGGTTTCCTGCACCAACACAAGTGCGAAAAGTGGTTTTTCAACACTAACACAAGTGCAAAAAGTGGTTTTTCAACACTAACAGAAGTGCGAAAAGTGTTTTTTCCACACTAATACAAGTGCAAAAGTGGTTTCCTGCACCAACACAAGTGCGAAAAGTGGTTTTTCAACACTAACACAAGTGTGAAAAGTGGTTTTTCAACACTAACACAAGTGCGAAAAGTGGTTTTTCAACACTAACACAAGTGCGAAAAGTGGTTTTTCCACACTAATACAAGTGCAAAAGTGATTTCCTGCACCAACACAAGTGCGATAAGTGGTTTTTCAACACTAACACAAGTGCGAAAAGTGGTTTTTCAACACTATCACAAGTGCAAAAAGTGTTTTTTCCACACTAATACAAGTACAAAAGTGGTTTCCTGCACCAACACAAGTGTGAAAAGTGGTTTTTCAACACTAACACAAGTGTGAAAAGTGGTTTTTCAACACTAACACAAGTGCGAAAAGTGGTTTTTCAACACTATCACAAGTGCAAAAAGTGTTTTTTCCACACTAATACAAGTGCAAATGTGGTTTCCTGCACCAACACAAGTGCGAAAAGTGGTTTTTCAACACTAACACAAGTGCGAAAAGTGGTTTTTCAACACTATCACCAGTGCAAAAAGTGTTTTTTCCACACTAATACAAGTGCAAAAGTGGTTTCCTGCACCAACACAAGTGCGAAAAGTGGTTTTTCAACACTAACACAAGTGCGAAAAGTGGTTTTTCAACACTATCACAAGTGCAAAAAGTGTTTTTTCCACACTAATACAAGTGCAAAAGTGGTTTCCTGCACCAACACAAGTGCAAAAAGTGGTTTTTCAACACTAACACAAGTGCGAAAAGTGGTTTTTCAACACTAACACAAGTGCGAAAAGTGGTTTTTGCACACTAATACAAGTGCAAAAGTGGTTTCCTGCACCACACAAGTGCGAAAAGTGGTTTTTCAACACAAACACAAGTGCGAAAAGTGGTTTTTCAACACTATCATAAGTGCAAAAAGTGTTTTTTCCACACTAATACAAGTGCAAAAGTGGTTTCCTGCACCAACACAAGTGCGAAAAGTGGTTTTTCAACACTAACACAAGTGCGAAAAGTGGTTTTTCAACACTAACACAAGATCGAAAATGGTTTTTCCACACTAATACAAGTGCAAAAGTGGTTTCCTGCACCAACACAAGTGCGAAAAGTGGTTTTTCAACACTAACACAAGTGCGAAAAGTGGTTTTTCAACACTATCAAAAGTGCAAAAAGTGTTTTTCCCACACTAATACAAGTGCAAATGTGGTTTCCTGCACCAACACAAGTGCGAAAAGTGGTTTTTCAACACTAACACAAGTGCGAAAAGTGGTTTTTCAACACTAACACAAGTGCGAAAAGTGTTTTTTCCACACTAATACAAGTGCAAAAGTGGTTTCCAGCACCAACACAAGTGCGAAAAGTGGTTTTTCAACACTAACACAAGTGCGAAAAGTGGTTTTTCAACACTATCAAAAGTGCAAAAAGTGTTTTTCCCACACTAATACAAGTGCAAAAGTGGTTTCCTGCACCAACACAAGTGCGAAAAGTGGTTTTTCAACACTTACACAAGTGCGAAAAGTGGTTTTTCAACACTAACACAAGTGCGAAAAGTGTTTTTTCCACACTAATACAAGTGCAAAAGTGGTTTCCAGCACCAACACAAGTGCGAAAAGTGGTTTTTCAACACTAACACAAGTGCGAAAAGTGGTTTTTCAACACTAACACAAGTGTGAAAAGTGGTTTTTCCACACTAATACAAGTGCAAAAGTGGTTTCCTGCACCAACACAAGTGCGAAAAGTGGTTTTTCAACACTAACGCAAGTGCGAAAAGTGGTTTTTCAACACTATCACAAGTGCAAAAAGTGTTTTTTCCACACTAATACAAGTGCAAAAGAGGTTTCCTGCACCAACACAAGTGCGAAAAGTGGTTTTTCAACACTATCACAAGTGCAAAAAGTGTTTTTTCCACACGAATACAAGTGCAAAAGTGGTTTCCTGCACCAACACAAGTGCGAAAAGTGGTTTTTCAACACTAACACAAGTGCGAAAAGTGGTTTTTCAACACTAACACAAGTGCGAAAAGTGGTTTTTCCACACTAATACAAGTGCAAAAGTGGTTTCCTGCACCAACACAAGTGCGAAAAGTGGTTTTTCAACACTAACACAAGTGCGAAAAGTGATTTTTCAACACTATCACAAGTGCAAAAAGTGTTTTTTCCACACTAATACAAGTGCAAAAGTGGTTTCCTGCACCAACACAAGTGCGAAAAGTGGTTTTTCCACACTAATACAAGTGCAAAAGTGGTTTCCTGCACCAACACAAGCGCGAAAAGTGGTTTTTCAACACTATCACAAGTGCAAAAAGGGTTTTTTCCACACTAATACAAGTGCAAAAGTGGTTTCCTGCACCAACACAAGTGCGAAAAGTGGTTTTTCAACACTAACACAAGTGCGAAAAGTGGTTTTTCAACACTAACACAAGTGCGAAAAGTGGTTTTTCCACACTAATACAAGTGCAAAAGTGGTTTCCTGCACCAACACAAGTGCGAAAAGTGGTTTTTCAACACTAACACAAGTGCGAAAAGTGGTTTTTCAACACTATCACAAGTGCAAAAAGTGTTTTTTCCACACTAATACAAGTGCAAAAGTGGTTTCCTGCACCAACACAAGTGCAAAAAGTGGTTTTTCAACACTAACACAGGTGCGAAAAGTGGTTTTTCAACACTAACTGAAGTGCGAAAAGTGGTTTTTGCACACTAATACAAGTGCAGAAGTGGTTTCCTGCACCAACACAAGTGCGAAAAGTGGTTTTTCAACACAAACACAAGTGCGAAAAGTGGTTTTTCAACACTATCATAAGTGCAAAAAGTGTTTTTTCCACACTAATACAAGTGCAAAAGTGGTTTCCTGCACCAACACAAGTGCGAAAAGCGGTTTTTCAACACTAACACAAGTGCGAAAAGTGGTTTTTCAACACTAACACAAGAGCGAAAAGTGGTTTTTCCACACTAATTTCCACACTAAACCTTGTTTGAAATTCCAATTTCTTTCTTGGAAGTCCTGGCAGTGTCCATATGTTTTATACCTCTCCCACCGCCCCCTTCCCATGCCCCCCCCCCCCCCAAAGCCCTCGCCCTCTCTCAGATCTCTCGATGTCTCCATGTCTCTCGGTCCCTGCTCTCAAATGTTGTGTTTGTGTCCTTCCCCCTCTCTCCCCATCTTGTCTACCGCTCCCGATGTTATATGTTTTATGTGTCGGTTTGTCTTTCTGTGTGATTAATGTTCGCTCTTTCACGAGCCTCGATCTTGTATACAAAAAAAATAAAAAAATAAAATAAAATAAAAATAAAAAAATAAAAAAATACAAGTGCCAAAGTGGTTTCCTGCACCAACACAAGTGCGAAAAGTGGTTTTTCAACACTAACACAAGTGCGAAAAGTGGTTTTTCAATACTAACACAAGTGCGAAAAGTGGTTTTTCCACACTAATACAAGTGCAAAAGTGATTTCCTGCACCAACACAAGTGCGAAAAGTGGTTTTTCAACACTAACACAAGTGCGAAAAGTGGTTTTTCCACACTAATACAAGTGCATAATTGGTTTCCTGCACCAACACAAGTGCGAAAAGTGGTTTTTCAACACTAACACAAGTGCGAAAAGTGGTTTTTCAACACTATCACAAGTGCAAAAAGTGTTTTTCCACACTAATACAAGTGCAAAAGTGGTTTCCTGCACCAACACAAGTGCGAAAAGTGGTTTTTCAACACTAACACAAGTGCGAAAAGTGGTTTTTCAACACGAACACAAGTGCGAAAAGTGGTTTTTCCACACTAATACAAGTGCAAAAGTGGTTTCCTGCACCAACACAAGTGCGAAAAGTGGTTTTTCAACACTAACACAAGTGCGAAAAGTGGTTTTTCAACACTAACACAAGTGCGAAAAGTGGTATTTCCACACTAATACAAGGGCAAAAGTGGTTTCCTGCACCAACACAAGTGCAAAAAGTGGTTTTTCAACACTAACACAAGTGCGAAAAGTGGTTTTTCAACACTATCACAAGTGCAAAAATTGTTTTTTCCACACTAATACAATTGCAAAAGTGGTTTCCTGCACCAACACAGGTGCGAAAAGTGGTTTTTCAACACTAACACAAGTGCGAAAAGTGGTTTTTCAACACGATCACAAGTGCAAAAAGTGTTTTTTCCACACTAATACAAGTGCAAAAGTGGTTTCCTGCACCAACACAAGTGTGAAAAGTGGTTTTTCAACACTAACACAAGTGCGAAAAGGGTTTTTCAACACTATCATAAGTGCAAAAAGTGTTTTTTCCACACTAATACAAGTGCAAAAGTGGTTTTTCAACACTAACACAAGTGCGAAAAGTGGTTTTTCAACACTAACACAAGAGCGAAAAGTGGTTTTGCCAAACTAATACAAGTGCAAAAGTGGTTTCCTGCACCAACACAAGTGCGAAAAGTGGTTTTTCAACACTAACACAAGTGCGAAAAGTGGTTTTTCAACACTATCACAAGTGCAAAAAGTGTTTTTTCCACACTAATACAAGTGCAAAAGTGGTTTCCTGCACCAACACAAGTGCGAAAAGTGGTTTTTCAACACTAACACAAGTGCAAAAAGTGGTTTTTCAACACTAACACAAGTGCGAAAAGTGTTTTTTCCACACTAATACAAGTGCAAAAGTGGTTTCCTGCACCAACACAAGTGCGAAAAGTGGTTTTTCAACACTAACACAAGTGTGAAAAGTGGTTTTTCAACACTAACACAAGTGCGAAAAGTGGTTTTTCAACACTATCACAAGTGCAAAAAGTGTTTTTTCCACACTAATACAAGTGCAAATGTGGTTTCCTGCACCAACACAAGTGCGAAAAGTGGTTTTTCAACACTAACACAAGTGCGAAAAGTGGTTTTTCAACACTATCACCAGTGCAAAAAGTGTTTTTTCCACACTAATACAAGTGCAAAAGTGGTTTCCTGCACCAACACAAGTGCGAAAAGTGGTTTTTCAACACTAACACAAGTGCGAAAAGTTGTTTTTCAACACTATCACAAGTGCAAAAAGTGTTTTTTCCACACTAATACAAGTGCAAAAGTGGTTTCCTGCACCAACACAAGTGCAAAAAGTGGTTTTTCAACACTAACACAAGTGCGAAGTGGTTTTTCAACACTAACACAAGTGCGAAAAGTGGTTTTTGCACACTAATACAAGTGCAAAAGTGGTTTCCTGCACCACACAAGTGCGAAAAGTGGTTTTTCAACACAAACACAAGTGCGAAAAGTGGTTTTTCAACACTATCATAAGTGCAAAAAGTGTTTTTTCCACACTAATACAAGTGCAAAAGTGGTTTCCTGCACCAACACAAGTGCGAAAAGTGGTTTTTCAACACTAACACAAGTGCGAAAAGTGGTTTTTCAACACTAACACAAGATCGAAAATGGTTTTTCCACACTAATACAAGTGCAAAAGTGGTTTCCTGCACCAACACAAGTGCGAAAAGTGGTTTTTCAACACTAACACAAGTGCGAAAAGTGGTTTTTCAACACTATCAAAAGTGCAAAAAGTGTTTTTCCCACACTAATACAAGTGCAAATGTGGTTTCCTGCACCAACACAAGTGCGAAAAGTGGTTTTTCAACACTAACACAAGTGCGAAAAGTGGTTTTTCAACACTAACACAAGTGCGAAAAGTGTTTTTTCCACACTAATACAAGTGCAAAAGTGGTTTCCAGCACCAACACAAGTGCGAAAAGTGGTTTTTCAACACTAACACAAGTGCGAAAAGTGGTTTTTCAACACTATCAAAAGTGCAAAAAGTGTTTTTCCCACACTAATACAAGTGCAAAAGTGGTTTCCTGCACCAACACAAGTGCGAAAAGTGGTTTTTCAACACTAACACAAGTGCGAAAAGTGGTTTTTCAACACTAACACAAGTGCGAAAAGTGTTTTTTCCACACTAATACAAGTGCAAAAGTGGTTTCCAGCACCAACACAAGTGCGAAAAGTGGTTTTTCAACACTAACACAAGTGCGAAAAGTGGTTTTTCAACACTAATACAAGTGCGAAAAGTGGTTTTTCAACACTAACACAAGTGCGAAAAGTGGTTTTTCAACACTATCACAAGTGCAAAAAGTGTTTTTTCCACACTAATACAAGTGCAAAAGTGGTTTCCTGCACCAACACAAGTGCAAAAAGTGGTTTTTCAACACTAACACAAGTGCGAAAAGTGGTTTTTCAACACTAACACAAGTGCAAAAGTGGTTTCCTGCACCACACAAGTGCGAAAAGTGGCTTTTCAACACAAACACAAGTGCGAAAAGTGGTTTTTCAACACTATCATAAGTGCAAAAAGTGTTTTTTCCACACTAATACAAGTGCAAAAGTGGTTTCCTGCACCAACACAAGTGCGAAAAGTGGTTTTTCAACACTAACACAAGTGCGAAAAGTGGTTTTTCAACACTAACACAAGAGCGAAAATGGTTTTTCCACACTAATACAAGTGCAAAAGTGGTTTCCTGCACCAACACAAGTGCGAAAAGTGGTTTTTCAACACTAACACAAGTGCGAAAAGTGGTTTTTCAACACTAACACAAGAGCGAAAAGTGGTTTTGCCAAACTAATACAAGTGCAAAAGTGGTTTCCTGCACCAACACAAGTGCGAAAAGTGGTTTTTCAACACTAACACAAGTGCGAAAAGTGGTTTTTCAACACTATCACAAGTGCAAAAAGTGTTTTTTCCACACTAATACAAGTGCAAAAGTGGTTTCCTGCACCAACACAAGTGCGAAAAGTGGTTTTTCAACACTAACACAAGTGCAAAAAGTGGTTTTTCAACACTAACAGAAGTGCGAAAAGTGTTTTTTCCACACTAATACAAGTGCAAAAGTGGTTTCCTGCACCAACACAAGTGCGAAAAGTGGTTTTTCAACACTAACACAAGTGTGAAAAGTGGTTTTTCAACACTAACACAAGTGCGAAAAGTGGTTTTTCAACACTAACACAAGTGCGAAAAGTGGTTTTTCCACACTAATACAAGTGCAAAAGTGATTTCCTGCACCAACACAAGTGCGATAAGTGGTTTTTCAACACTAACACAAGTGCGAAAAGTGGTTTTTCAACACTATCACAAGTGCAAAAAGTGTTTTTTCCACACTAATACAAGTACAAAAGTGGTTTCCTGCACCAACACAAGTGTGAAAAGTGGTTTTTCAACACTAACACAAGTGTGAAAAGTGGTTTTTCAACACTAACACAAGTGCGAAAAGTGGTTTTTCAACACTATCACAAGTGCAAAAAGTGTTTTTTCCACACTAATACAAGTGCAAATGTGGTTTCCTGCACCAACACAAGTGCGAAAAGTGGTTTTTCAACACTAACACAAGTGCGAAAAGTGGTTTTTCAACACTATCACCAGTGCAAAAAGTGTTTTTTCCACACTAATACAAGTGCAAAAGTGGTTTCCTGCACCAACACAAGTGCGAAAAGTGGTTTTTCAACACTAACACAAGTGCGAAAAGTGGTTTTTCAACACTATCACAAGTGCAAAAAGTGTTTTTTCCACACTAATACAAGTGCAAAAGTGGTTTCCTGCACCAACACAAGTGCAAAAAGTGGTTTTTCAACACTAACACAAGTGCGAAAAGTGGTTTTTCAACACTAACACAAGTGCGAAAAGTGGTTTTTGCACACTAATACAAGTGCAAAAGTGGTTTCCTGCACCACACAAGTGCGAAAAGTGGTTTTTCAACACAAACACAAGTGCGAAAAGTGGTTTTTCAACACTATCATAAGTGCAAAAAGTGTTTTTTCCACACTAATACAAGTGCAAAAGTGGTTTCCTGCACCAACACAAGTGCGAAAAGTGGTTTTTCAACACTAACACAAGTGCGAAAAGTGGTTTTTCAACACTAACACAAGATCGAAAATGGTTTTTCCACACTAATACAAGTGCAAAAGTGGTTTCCTGCACCAACACAAGTGCGAAAAGTGGTTTTTCAACACTAACACAAGTGCGAAAAGTGGTTTTTCAACACTATCAAAAGTGCAAAAAGTGTTTTTCCCACACTAATACAAGTGCAAATGTGGTTTCCTGCACCAACACAAGTGCGAAAAGTGGTTTTTCAACACTAACACAAGTGCGAAAAGTGGTTTTTCAACACTAACACAAGTGCGAAAAGTGTTTTTTCCACACTAATACAAGTGCAAAAGTGGTTTCCAGCACCAACACAAGTGCGAAAAGTGGTTTTTCAACACTAACACAAGTGCGAAAAGTGGTTTTTCAACACTATCAAAAGTGCAAAAAGTGTTTTTCCCACACTAATACAAGTGCAAAAGTGGTTTCCTGCACCAACACAAGTGCGAAAAGTGGTTTTTCAACACTTACACAAGTGCGAAAAGTGGTTTTTCAACACTAACACAAGTGCGAAAAGTGTTTTTTCCACACTAATACAAGTGCAAAAGTGGTTTCCAGCACCAACACAAGTGCGAAAAGTGGTTTTTCAACACTAACACAAGTGCGAAAAGTGGTTTTTCAACACTAACACAAGTGTGAAAAGTGGTTTTTCCACACTAATACAAGTGCAAAAGTGGTTTCCTGCACCAACACAAGTGCGAAAAGTGGTTTTTCAACACTAACGCAAGTGCGAAAAGTGGTTTTTCAACACTATCACAAGTGCAAAAAGTGTTTTTTCCACACTAATACAAGTGCAAAAGAGGTTTCCTGCACCAACACAAGTGCGAAAAGTGGTTTTTCAACACTATCACAAGTGCAAAAAGTGTTTTTTCCACACGAATACAAGTGCAAAAGTGGTTTCCTGCACCAACACAAGTGCGAAAAGTGGTTTTTCAACACTAACACAAGTGCGAAAAGTGGTTTTTCAACACTAACACAAGTGCGAAAAGTGGTTTTTCCACACTAATACAAGTGCAAAAGTGGTTTCCTGCACCAACACAAGTGCGAAAAGTGGTTTTTCAACACTAACACAAGTGCGAAAAGTGATTTTTCAACACTATCACAAGTGCAAAAAGTGTTTTTTCCACACTAATACAAGTGCAAAAGTGGTTTCCTGCACCAACACAAGTGCGAAAAGTGGTTTTTCCACACTAATACAAGTGCAAAAGTGGTTTCCTGCACCAACACAAGCGCGAAAAGTGGTTTTTCAACACTATCACAAGTGCAAAAAGGGTTTTTTCCACACTAATACAAGTGCAAAAGTGGTTTCCTGCACCAACACAAGTGCGAAAAGTGGTTTTTCAACACTAACACAAGTGCGAAAAGTGGTTTTTCAACACTAACACAAGTGCGAAAAGTGGTTTTTCCACACTAATACAAGTGCAAAAGTGGTTTCCTGCACCAACACAAGTGCGAAAAGTGGTTTTTCAACACTAACACAAGTGCGAAAAGTGGTTTTTCAACACTATCACAAGTGCAAAAAGTGTTTTTTCCACACTAATACAAGTGCAAAAGTGGTTTCCTGCACCAACACAAGTGCAAAAAGTGGTTTTTCAACACTAACACAGGTGCGAAAAGTGGTTTTTCAACACTAACTGAAGTGCGAAAAGTGGTTTTTGCACACTAATACAAGTGCAGAAGTGGTTTCCTGCACCAACACAAGTGCGAAAAGTGGTTTTTCAACACAAACACAAGTGCGAAAAGTGGTTTTTCAACACTATCATAAGTGCAAAAAGTGTTTTTTCCACACTAATACAAGTGCAAAAGTGGTTTCCTGCACCAACACAAGTGCGAAAAGCGGTTTTTCAACACTAACACAAGTGCGAAAAGTGGTTTTTCAACACTAACACAAGAGCGAAAAGTGGTTTTTCCACACTAATTTCCACACTAAACCTTGTTTGAAATTCCAATTTCTTTCTTGGAAGTCCTGGCAGTGTCCATATGTTTTATACCTCTCCCACCGCCCCCTTCCCATGCCCCCCCCCCCCCCAAAGCCCTCGCCCTCTCTCAGATCTCTCGATGTCTCCATGTCTCTCGGTCCCTGCTCTCAAATGTTGTGTTTGTGTCCTTCCCCCTCTCTCCCCATCTTGTCTACCGCTCCCGATGTTATATGTTTTATGTGTCGGTTTGTCTTTCTGTGTGATTAATGTTCGCTCTTTCACGAGCCTCGATCTTGTATACAAAAAAAATAAAAAAATAAAATAAAATAAAAATAAAAAAATAAAAAAATACAAGTGCCAAAGTGGTTTCCTGCACCAACACAAGTGCGAAAAGTGGTTTTTCAACACTAACACAAGTGCGAAAAGTGGTTTTTCAATACTAACACAAGTGCGAAAAGTGGTTTTTCCACACTAATACAAGTGCAAAAGTGATTTCCTGCACCAACACAAGTGCGAAAAGTGGTTTTTCAACACTAACACAAGTGCGAAAAGTGGTTTTTCCACACTAATACAAGTGCATAATTGGTTTCCTGCACCAACACAAGTGCGAAAAGTGGTTTTTCAACACTAACACAAGTGCGAAAAGTGGTTTTTCAACACTATCACAAGTGCAAAAAGTGTTTTTCCACACTAATACAAGTGCAAAAGTGGTTTCCTGCACCAACACAAGTGCGAAAAGTGGTTTTTCAACACTAACACAAGTGCGAAAAGTGGTTTTTCAACACGAACACAAGTGCGAAAAGTGGTTTTTCCACACTAATACAAGTGCAAAAGTGGTTTCCTGCACCAACACAAGTGCGAAAAGTGGTTTTTCAACACTAACACAAGTGCGAAAAGTGGTTTTTCAACACTAACACAAGTGCGAAAAGTGGTATTTCCACACTAATACAAGGGCAAAAGTGGTTTCCTGCACCAACACAAGTGCAAAAAGTGGTTTTTC
Source organism: Myxine glutinosa (assembly GCF_964187855.1). Taxonomy (NCBI): domain Eukaryota; kingdom Metazoa; phylum Chordata; class Myxini; order Myxiniformes; family Myxinidae; genus Myxine; species Myxine glutinosa. Next base: position 40,068 of record NW_027618649.1, read on the forward strand.
AACACTAACACAAGTGCGAAAAGTGGTTTTTCAACACTATCACAAGTGCAAAAATTGTTTTTTCCACACTAATACAATTGCAAAAGTGGTTTCCTGCACCAACACAGGTGCGAAAAGTGGTTTTTCAAAACTAACACAAGTGCGAAAAGTGGTTTTTCAACACTAACACAAGTGCGAAAAGTGGTTTTTCAACACGATCACAAGTGCAAAAAGTGTTTTTTCCACACTAATACAAGTGCAAAAGTGGTTTCCTGCACCAACACAAGTGTGAAAAGTGGTTTTTCAACACTAACACAAGTGCGAAAAGGGTTTTTCAACACTATCATAAGTGCAAAAAGTGTTTTTTCCACACTAATACAAGTGCAAAAGTGGTTTTTCAACACTAACACAAGTGCGAAAAGTGGTTTTTCAACACTAACACAAGAGCGAAAAGTGGTTTTGCCAAACTAATACAAGTGCAAAAGTGGTTTCCTGCACCAACACAAGTGCGAAAAGTGGTTTTTCAACACTAACACAAGTGCGAAAAGTGGTTTTTCAACACTATCACAAGTGCAAAAAGTGTTTTTTCCACACTAATACAAGTGCAAAAGTGGTTTCCTGCACCAACACAAGTGCGAAAAGTGGTTTTTCAACACTAACACAAGTGCAAAAAGTGGTTTTTCAACACTAACACAAGTGCGAAAAGTGTTTTTTCCACACTAATACAAGTGCAAAAGTGGTTTCCTGCACCAACACAAGTGCGAAAAGTGGTTTTTCAACACTAACACAAGTGTGAAAAGTGGTTTTTCAACACTAACACAAGTGCGAAAAGTGGTTTTTCAACACTATCACAAGTGCAAAAAGTGTTTTTTCCACACTAATACAAGTGCAAATGTGGTTTCCTGCACCAACACAAGTGCGAAAAGTGGTTTTTCAACACTAACACAAGTGCGAAAAGTGGTTTTTCAACACTATCACCAGTGCAAAAAGTGTTTTTTCCACACTAATACAAGTGCAAAAGTGGTTTCCTGCACCAACACAAGTGCGAAAAGTGGTTTTTCAACACTAACACAAGTGCGAAAAGTTGTTTTTCAACACTATCACAAGTGCAAAAAGTGTTTTTTCCACACTAATACAAGTGCAAAAGTGGTTTCCTGCACCAACACAAGTGCAAAAAGTGGTTTTTCAACACTAACACAAGTGCGAAAAGTGGTTTTTCAACACTAACACAAGTGCGAAAAGTGGTTTTTGCACACTAATACAAGTGCAAAAGTGGTTTCCTGCACCACACAAGTGCGAAAAGTGGTTTTTCAACACAAACACAAGTGCGAAAAGTGGTTTTTCAACACTATCATAAGTGCAAAAAGTGTTTTTTCCACACTAATACAAGTGCAAAAGTGGTTTCCTGCACCAACACAAGTGCGAAAAGTGGTTTTTCAACACTAACACAAGTGCGAAAAGTGGTTTTTCAACACTAACACAAGATCGAAAATGGTTTTTCCACACTAATACAAGTGCAAAAGTGGTTTCCTGCACCAACACAAGTGCGAAAAGTGGTTTTTCAACACTAACACAAGTGCGAAAAGTGGTTTTTCAACACTATCAAAAGTGCAAAAAGTGTTTTTCCCACACTAATACAAGTGCAAAATGTGGTTTCCTGCACCAACACAAGTGCGAAAAGTGGTTTTTCAACACTAACACAAGTGCGAAAAGTGGTTTTTCAACACTAACACAAGTGCGAAAAGTGTTTTTTCCACACTAATACAAGTGCAAAAGTGGTTTCCAGCACCAACACAAGTGCGAAAAGTGTTTTTCAACACTAACACAAGTGCGAAAAGTGGTTTTTCAACACTATCAAAAGTGCAAAAAGTGTTTTTCCCACACTAATACAAGTGCAAAAGTGGTTTCCTGCACCAACACAAGTGCGAAAAGTGGTTTTTCAACACTAACACAAGTGCGAAAAGTGGTTTTTCAACACTAACACAAGTGCGAAAAGTGTTTTTTCCACACTAATACAAGTGCAAAAGTGGTTTCCAGCACCAACACAAGTGCGAAAAGTGGTTTTTCAACACTAACACAAGTGCGAAAAGTGGTTTTTCAACACTAATACAAGTGCGAAAAGTGGTTTTTCAACACTAACACAAGTGCGAAAAGTGGTTTTTCAACACTATCACAAGTGCAAAAAGTGTTTTTTCCACACTAATACAAGTGCAAAAGTGGTTTCCTGCACCAACACAAGTGCAAAAAGTGGTTTTTCAACACTAACACAAGTGCGAAAAGTGGTTTTTCAACACTAACACAAGTGCAAAAGTGGTTTCCTGCACCACACAAGTGCGAAAAGTGGCTTTTCAACACAAACACAAGTGCGAAAAGTGGTTTTTCAACACTATCATAAGTGCAAAAAGTGTTTTTTCCACACTAATACAAGTGCAAAAGTGGTTTCCTGCACCAACACAAGTGCGAAAAGTGGTTTTTCAACACTAACACAAGTGCGAAAAGTGGTTTTTCAACACTAACACAAGAGCGAAAATGTTTTTTCCACACTAATACAAGTGCAAAAGTGGTTTCCTGCACCAACACAAGTGCGAAAAGTGGTTTTTCAACACTAACACAAGTGCGAAAAGTGGTTTTTCAACACTATCAAAAGTGCAAAAAGTGTTTTTCCCACACTAATACAAGTGCAAATGTGGTTTCCTGCACCAACACAAGTGCGAAAAGTGGTTTTTCAACACTAACACAAGTGCGAAAAGTGGTTTTTCAACACTAACACAAGTGCGAAAAGTGTTTTTTCCACACTAATACAAGTGCAAAAGTGGTTTCCAGCACCAACACAAGTGCGAAAAGTGGTTTTTCAACACTAACACAAGTGCGAAAAGTGGTTTTTCAACACTATCAAAAGTGCAAAAAGTGTTTTTCCCACACTAATACAAGTGCAAAAGTGGTTTCCTGCACCAACACAAGTGCGAAAAGTGGTTTTTCAACACTAACACAAGTGCGAAAAGTGGTTTTTCAACACTAACACAAGTGCGAAAAGTGTTTTTTCTACACTAATACAAGTGCAAAAGTGGTTTCCAGCACCAACACAAGTGCGAAAAGTGGTTTTTCAACACTAACACAAGTGCGAAAAGTGGTTTTTCAACACTAACACAAGTGCGAAAAGTGGTTTTTCAACACTAACACAAGTGCGAAAAGTGGTTTTTCCACACTAATACAAGTGCAAAAGTGATTTCCTGCACCAACACAAGCGCGATAAGTGGTTTTTCAACACTAACACAAGTGCGAAAAGTGGTTTTTCAACACTATCACAAGTGCAAAAAGTGTTTTTTCCACACTAATACAAGTGCAAAAGTGGTTTCCTGCACCAACACAAGTGCGAAAAGTGGTTTTTCAACACTAACACAAGTGCGAAAAGTGTTTTTTCCACACTAATACAGGTGCAAAAGTGGTTTCCTGCACCAAAACAAGTGCGAAAAGTGGTTTTTCAACACTAACACAAGTGCGAAAAGTGGTTTTTCAACACTAACACAAGTGCGAAAAGTAGTTTTTCAACACTAACTCAAGTGTGAAAAGTGGTTTTTCCACACTAATACAAGTGCAAAAGTGGTTTCCTGCACCAACACAAGTGCGAAAAGTGGTTTTTCAATACTAACGCAAGTGCGAAAAGTGGTTTTTCAACACTATCACAAGTGCAAAAAGTGTTTTTTCCACACTAATACAAGTGCAAAAGAGGTTTCCTGCACCAACACAAGTGCGAAAAGTGGTTTTTCAACACTATCACAAGTGCAAAAAGTGTTTTTTCCACACGAATACAAGTGCAAAAGTGGTTTCCTGCACCAACACAAGTGCGAAAAGTGGTTTTTCAACACTAACACAAGTGCGAAAGTGGTTTTTCAACACTAACACAAGTGCGAAAAGTGGTTTTTCCACACTAATACAAGTGCAAAAGTGGTTTCCTGCACCAACACAAGTGCGAAAAGTGGTTTTTCAACACTAACACAAGTGCGAAAAGTGATTTTTCAACACTATCACAAGTGCAAAAAGTGTTTTTTCCACACTAATACAAGTGCAAAAGTGGTTTCCTGCACCAACACAAGTGCGAAAAGTGGTTTTTCCACACTAATACAAGTGCAAAAGTGGTTTCCTGCACCAACACAAGCGCGAAAAGTGGTTTTTCAACACTATCACAAGTGCAAAAAAGGGTTTTTTCCACACTAATACAAGTGCAAAAGTGGTTTCCTGCACCAACACAAGTGCGAAAAGTGGTTTTTCAACACTAACACAAGTGCGAAAAGTGGTTTTTCAACACTAACACAAGTGCGAAAAGTGGTTTTTCCACACTAATACAAGTGCAAAAGTGGTTTCCTGCACCAACACAAGTGCGAAAAGTGGTTTTTCAACACTAACACAAGTGCGAAAAGTGGTTTTTCAACACTATCACAAGTGCAAAAAGTGTTTTTTCCACACTAATACAAGTGCAAAAGTGGTTTCCTGCACCAACACAAGTGCAAAAAGTGGTTTTTCAACACTAACACAGGTGCGAAAAGTGGTTTTTCAACACTAACAGAAGTGCGAAAAGTGGTTTTTGCACACTAATACAAGTGCAAAAGTGGTTTCCTGCACCAACACAAGTGCGAAAAGTGGTTTTTCAACACAAACACAAGTGCGAAAAGTGGTTTTTCAACACTATCATAAGTGCAAAAAGTGTTTTTTCCACACTAATACAAGTGCAAAAGTGGTTTCCTGCACCAACACAAGTGCGAAAAGTGGTTTTTCAACACTAACACAAGTGCGAAAAGTGGTTTTTCAACACTAACACAAGATCGAAAATGGTTTTTCCACACTAATACAAGTGCAAAAGTGGTTTCCTGCACCAACACAAGTGCGAAAAGTGGTTTTTCAACACTAACACAAGTGCGAAAAGTGGTTTTTCAACACTATCAAAAGTGCAAAAAGTGTTTTTCCCACACTAATACAAGTGCAAATGTGGTTTCCTGCACCAACACAAGTGCGAAAAGTGGTTTTTCAACACTAACACAAGTGCGAAAAGTGGTTTTTCAACACTAACACAAGTGCGAAAAGTGTTTTTTCCACACTAATACAAGTGCAAAAGTGGTTTCCAGCACCAACACAAGTGCGAAAAGTGGTTTTTCAACACTAACACAAGTGCGAAAAGTGGTTTTTCAACACTATCAAAAGTGCAAAAAGTGTTTTTCCCACACTAATACAAGTGCAAAAGTGGTTTCCTGCACCAACACAAGTGCGAAAAGTGGTTTTTCAACACTAACACAAGTGCGAAAAGTGGTTTTTCAACACTAACACAAGTGCAAAAAGTGTTTTTTCCACACTAATACAAGTGCAAAAGTGGTTTCCTGCACCAACACAAGTGCGAAAAGTGGTTTTTCAACACTAACACAAGTGCAAAAAGTGTTTTTTCCACACTAATACAGGTGCAAAAGTGGTTTCCTGCACCAAAACAAGTGCGAAAAGTGGTTTTTCAACACTAACACAAGTGCGAAAAGTGGTTTTTCAACACTAACACAAGTGTGAAAAGTAGTTTTTCAACACTAACTCAAGTGTGAAAAGTGGTTTTTCCACACTAATACAAGTGCAAAAGTGGTTTCCTGCACCAACACAAGTGCGAAAAGTGGTTTTTCAACACTAACGCAAGTGCGAAAAGTGGTTTTTCAACACTATCACAAGTGCAAAAAGTGTTTTTTCCACACTAATACAAGTGCAAAAGAGGTTTCCTGCACCAACACAAGTGCGAAAAGTGGTTTTTCAACACTATCACAAGTGCAAAAAGTGTTTTTTCCACACGAATACAAGTGCAAAAGTGGTTTCCTGCACCAACACAAGTGCGAAAAGTGGTTTTTCAACACTAACACAAGTGCGAAAAGTGGTTTTTCAACACTAACACAAGTGCGAAAAGTGGTTTTTCCACACTAATACAAGTGCAAAAGTGGTTTCCTGCACCAACACAAGTGCGAAAAGTGGTTTTTCAACACTAACTCAAGTGCGAAAAGTGATTTTTCAACACTATCACAAGTGCAAAAAGTGTTTTTTCCACACTAATACAAGTGCAAAAGTGGTTTCCTGCACCAACACAAGTGCGAAAAGTGGTTTTTCCACACTAATACAAGTGCAAAAGTGGTTTCCTGCACCAACACAAGCGCGAAAAGTGGTTTTTCAACACTATCACAAGTGCAAAAAGGGTTTTTTCCACACTAATACAAGTGCAAAAGTGGTTTCCTGCACCAACACAAGTGCGAAAAGTGGTTTTTCAACACTAACACAAGTGCGAAAAGTGGTTTTTCAACACTAACACAAGTGCGAAAAGTGGTTTTTCCACACTAATACAAGTGCAAAAGTGGTTTCCTGCACCAACACAAGTGCGAAAAGTGGTTTTTCAACACTAACACAAGTGCGAAAAGTGGTTTTTCAACACTATCACAAGTGCAAAAAGTATTTTTTCCACACTAATACAAGTGCAAAAGTGGTTTCCTGCACCAACACAAGTGCAAAAAGTGGTTTTTCAACACTAACACAGGTGCGAAAAGTGGTTTTACAACACTAACAGAAGTGCGAAAAGTGGTTTTTGCACACTAATACAAGTGCAAAAGTGGTTTCCTGCACCAACACAAGTGCGAAAAGTGGTTTTTCAACACAAACACAAGTGCGAAAAGTGGTTTTTCAACACTATCATAAGTGCAAAAAGTGTTTTTTCCACACTAATACAAGTGCAAAAGTGGTTTCCTGCACCAACACAAGTGCGAAAAGTGGTTTTTCAACACTAACACAAGTGCGAAAAGTGGTTTTTCAACACTAACACAAGATCGAAAATGGTTTTTCCACACTAATACAAGTGCAAAAGTGGTTTCCTGCACCAACACAAGTGCGAAAAGTGGTTTTTCAACACTAACACAAGTGCGAAAAGTGGTTTTTCAACACTATCAAAAGTGCAAAAAGTGTTTTTCCCACACTAATACAAGTGCAAATGTGGTTTCCTGCACCAACACAAGTGCGAAAAGTGGTTTTTCAACACTAACACAAGTGCGAAAAGTGGTTTTTCAACACTAACACAAGTGCGAAAAGTGTTTTTTCCACACTAATACAAGTGCAAAAGTGGTTTCCAGCACCAACACAAGTGCGAAAAGTGGTTTTTCAACACTAACACAAGTGCGAAAAGTGGTTTTTCAACACTAACACAAGTGCGAAAAGTGGTTTTCAACACTAACACAAGTGCGAAAAGTGGTTTTTCCACACTAATACAAGTGCAAAAGTGATTTCCTGCACCAACACAAGCGCGATAAGTGGTTTTTCAACACTAACACAAGTGCGAAAAGTGGTTTTTCAACACTATCACAAGTGCAAAAAGTGTTTTTTCCACACTAATACAAGTGCAAAAGTGGTTTCCTGCACCAACACAAGTGCGAAAAGTGGTTTTTCAACACTAATACAAGTGCGAAAAGTGTTTTTTCCACACTAATACAGGTGCAAAAGTGGTTTCCTGCACCAAAACAAGTGCGAAAAGTGGTTTATCAACACTAACACAAGTGCGAAAAGTGGTTTTTCAACACTAACACAAGTGCTAAAAGTGTTTTTTCCGCACTAATACAAGTGCAAAAGTGGTTTCCTGCACCAATACAAGTGCGAAAAGTGGTTTTTCAACACTAACACAAGTGCGAAAAGTGGTTTTTCAACACTAACACAAGTGCGAAAAGTAGTTTTTCAACACTAACTTTCTCTGTCTCACCGAAACCTGGCAACAACCTCTGGACTACTACACACTCAACCTCACCACACCCAGTGGATATTCCTACGTCAATAAACCACGCTCGGAGGGCCGAGGTGGTGGAATTGCCGTTATCCACCGTCAAGACATCAAGACCAACCTCATCTCCATCTCATCTGCTCCATCATTTGAACACCTGGCTTTAAAACTCTCTGGTCACACGCAGTCAGTCATGGCTGTCGTCTACCGCCCTCCCAAACCACACCCATCATTCCTGTCTGACTTCTCCTACTTTCTGACCCAGCTATGTTCCCTCTCCCCCTCAATCCTCCTCCTTGGTGATTTCAATATCCACATGGACTCCACTGACTCCACAATAACCACTGACTTCACTGATTTACTCACCTGCTTTAACCTCACTCAACATGTCGACTTTCCTACCCATATCCGTGGTCACATTTTGGACCTTGTCTGCTCCACTGGATTAAATTTGCACCATCTCTATGGCTCCGACCTCACCCTCTCTGACCACTTAGCCATCACTCTGACCATCAACATCCCCGCCCCAACACCAAGGCATTATCGCACAATCAACTTCCGTAAGCTAAACGCTCTTTCACCTACCTCATTCTCATCCACCCTCTCTGAAAAAATGTCCACTTCTCCTTCATTGACCTCCACACCCCTTCCGACCTCACTGACTACTACAACCACACTCTCTCCTCCTGCCTTGACCAGCTTGCGCCTGTAAAAACCAAAACAGTTTCTTTCACCCATTCTGCTCCCTGGTTTACCCCTGAACTCCACCTGATGAAAACTCGTGCTCGCCAACTTGAAAGACTCCGCAATAAAACGGGTCTCACAGTTCACTCCCAAGCCTACAAGGACCACATACAACACTACAAAGATGCCCTCTCCCGCGCCCGCTCTGCCTACTACTCTCAAATTATCCACTCTGGCTCCGGAAACCCAAAAGCACTCTTCTCGACAATAAACAAACTCCTCCGCCCCCTGAACACCACCACCCAGTCATTCACAGTAGACAACTGCATCTCCTTCCTCTCTTTCTTCCAACGCAAAATTGACAACATCTACAACAGCTTGACCACCGCCGCACCCGCTCCCCCTCCAACCACCTGCCCCCCCTTGTCCTGCCATCCCCTGTCTCGGTTCTCCCCAATCTCTCCTACTGACCTCTCTGAACTCCTCATAGGAATGAAAACTGCCACCTGCACTCTTGACCCCATCCCCTCCAGCTTTGTCAAAGCCTCCCTCCCTGCTCTCTCTCCACTTATCATTGCAACAATAAACTCCTCCCTGTCTACAGGCATCGTCCCACCTTCCCTCAAAATTGCTGCTGTTACCCCCATTCTAAAAAAACCTGGTCTAAACCCTGACACCCTAAACAACTTCAGACCCATCTCCAACCTACCCTTTCTGTCAAAAGTTTTGGAACGCGCTGTAGCCACTCAACTCAAACATCATCTCTCTGCCAATAACTTGTATGAAACATTCCAATCCGGATTCCGCTCCAACCACAGTACTGAAACTGCTCTCCTCAAAATCACCAACGACCTTCTCCTCTGACGCTGGCAACCTCAACATTCTCGTCCTCCTCGACCTCAGCGCTGCCTTTGACACCATCGATCACACTATCCTCCTCACCCGACTTGAATCCACCTTTAACGTCACCGGCACTGCCCTCTCTTGGATTAAATCATACCTCTCTGACAGATGCCAGTTCATCTCCATCAATAACTGCAAATCCCCCACTGCTCCCCTCCCCCAAGGTGTCCCCCAAGGTTCAGTTCTTGGCCCCCTCCTCTTCATCCTTTACCTGTCCCCGCTCGGTCACTTAATCCGCCGTCATGGTCTCCAATTCCACTGCTTCGCTGATGACATCCAGCTTTTCATGTCCACCAAGTCCGTCTCCACCGACACCCACTCTATCCTGACAAACTGCATCACTGAAATAAAATCCTGGCTTCAAATCAACTTCCTCAAGCTTAACTGTGATAAATCTGAAATAATCATCATTGGCCCAAAAACGCTCACAAAATCCACCCATAACTTTGCCCTCAACATCGACGGTATCCCAGTATCCACCTCCCCTCACATCCGGAATCTTGGCGTCATCTTTGACCAAACCCTTTCCTTCGACAAATACACTAAACAGATCACAAAGTCAGCCTTCTTTCACCTGAAAAACATTGCCCGGCTCCGCTCATCCCTCTCCTCCACGGCTGCAGAAACCCTCATCCACGCCTTCATCACCTCCCGTCTGGACTACTGCAATAGCCTCCTCTATGGTTCACCCTCAAAAATCACCAATAAACTCCAATACATTCAGAACTCCGCTGCCCGTCTACTCACTCATTCCCGGACCCGTGACCACATCACCCCCGTCCTTTACAAGCTTCACTGGCTCCCCATCCCCCAGAGAATCCAGTACAAAATCCTCCTCTTGACATACAAAGCCCTCCATAACCTGGCCCCATCCTACCTGGCTGACCTCCTCTCCAGACACACTCCCACCCGCAACCTCCGCTCTGCTGGTACCAACCTCCTGACCCCCTCCATCCGGACCAAATTCAGATCCTGGGGGGACAGGGCCTTCTCCATTGCTGCTCCCACCCTCTGGAACTCACTACCTCACACCATCAGAGACTCCTCCTCACTCACCACATTCAAAACATCACTAAAGACCCACCTGTTCAACGCTGCATTCAACATTCAACCCACAGCATTTAACCCCTGACTATCTCTTCTCCTTCTCCCTCCTTTTGCTTTAAATATTTCCCTATTGATTCTTGTCTTGTCTTTTTGATTCTTGTCTTATATATATGCCGTATATCGCTGCTGTTTGTTTTCTTGATTCTTGTCTTTTTGCAATTGTTGTTTTCATGTATTGTTATGCATTATGTTTTCCACTCTGTCAAAGCGCCTTTGGGCTTCTGGAAAAGCGCTATACAAAATAAATGAATTATTATTATTATTATTATAACTCAAGTGTGAAAAGTGGTTTTTCCACACTAATACAAGTGCAAAAGTGGTTTCCTGCAACAACACAAGTGCGAAAAGTGGTTTTTCAACACTAACGCAAGTGCGAAAAGTGGTTTTTCAACACTATCACAAGTGCAAAAAGTGTTTTTTCCACACTAATACAAGTGCAAAAGAGGTTTCCTGCACCAACACAAGTGCGAAAAGTGGTTTTTCAACACTATCACAAGTGCAAAAAGTGTTTTTTCCACACGAATAAAAGTGCAAAAGTGGTTTTTCAACACTAACACAAGTGCGAAAAGTGGTTTTTCAACACTATCATAAGTGCAAAAAGTGTTTTTTCCACACTAATACAAGTGCAAAAGTGGTTTCCTGCACCAACACAAGTGCGAAAAGTGGTTTTTCAACACTAACACAAGTGCGAAAATTGGTTTTTCAACACTAACACAAGAGCGAAAAGTGGTTTTCCACACTAATACAAGTGCAAAAGTGGTTTCCTGCACCAACACAAGTGCGAAACGTGGTTTTTCAACACTAACACAAGTGCGAAAAGTGGTTTTTCAACACTATCACAAGTGCAAAAAGTGTTTTTTCCACACTAATACAAGTGCAAAAGTGGTTTCCTGCACCAACACAAGTGCGAAAAGTGGTTTTTCAACACTAACAAGTGCGAAAAGTGGTTTTTCAACACTAACACAAGTGCGAAAAGTGTTTTTTCCACACTAATACAAGTGCAAAAGTGGTTTCCTGCACCAACACAAGTGCGAAAAGTGGTTTTCAACACTAACACAAGTGCGAAAAGTGGTTTTTCAACACTAACACAAGTGCGAAAAGTGGTTTTTCAACACTAACACAAGTGCAAAAAGTGGTTTTTCCACACTAATACAAGTGCAAAAGTGATTTCCTGCACCAACACAAGTGCGATAAGTGGTTTTTCAACACTAACACAAGTGCGAAAAGTGGTTTTTCAACACTATCACAAGTGCAAAAAGTGTTTTTTCCACACTAATACAAGTGCAAAAGTGGTTTCCTGCACCAACACAAGTGCGAAAAGTGGTTTTTCAACACTAACACAAGTGCGAAAAGTGGTTTTTCAACACTATCACCAGTGCAAAAAGTGTTTTTTCCACACTAATACAAGTGCAAAAGTGGTTTCCTGCACCAACACAAGTGCGAAAAGTGGTTTTTCAACACTAACACAAGTGCGAAAAGTGGTTTTTCAACACTATCACAAGTGCAAAAAGTGTTTTTCCCACACTAATACAAGTGCAAATGTGGTTTCCTGCACCAACACAAGTGCGAAAAGTGGTTTTTCAACACTAACACAAGTGCGAAAAGTGGTTTTTCAACACTATCACCAGTGCAAAAAGTGTTTTTTCCACACTAATACAAGTGCAAAAGTGGTTTCCTGCACCAACACAAGTGCGAAAAGTGGTTTTTCAACACTAACACAAGTGCGAAAAGTGGTTTTTCAACACTATCACAAGTGCAAAAAGTGTTTTTTCCACACTAATACAAGTGCAAAAGTGGTTTCCTGCACCAACACAAGTGCAAAAAGTGGTTTTTCAACACTAACACAAGTGCGAAAAGTGGTTTTTCAACACTAACACAAGTGCAAAAGTGGTTTCCTGCACCACACAAGTGCGAAAAGTGGTTTTTCAACACAAACACAAGTGCGAAAAGTGGTTTTTCAACACTATCATAAGTGCAAAAAGTGTTTTTTCCACACTAATACAAGTGCAAAAGTGGTTTCCTGCACCAACACAAGTGCGAAAAGTCGTTTTTCAACACTAACACAAGTGCGAAAAGTGGTTTTTCAACACTAACACAAGAGCGAAAATGGTTTTTCCACACTAATACAAGTGCAAAAGTGGTTTCCTGCACCAACACAAGTGCGAAAAGTGGTTTTTCAACACTAACACAAGTGCGAAAAGTGGTTTTTCAACACTATCAAAAGTGCAAAAAGTGTTTTTCCCACACTAATACAAGTGCAAATGTGGTTTCCTGCACCAACACAAGTGCGAAAAGTGGTTTTTCAACACTAACACAAGTGCGAAAAGTGGTTTTTCAACACTAACACAAGTGCGAAAAGTGTTTTTTCCACACTAATACAAGTGCAAAAGTGGTTTCCAGCACCAACACAAGTGCGAAAAGTGGTTTTTCAACACTAACACAAGTGCGAAAAGTGGTTTTTCAACACTAACACAAGTGCGAAAAGTGGTTTTTCCACACTAATACAAGTGTAAAAGTGGTTTCCTGCACCAACACAAGTGCGAAAAGTGGTTTTTCAACACTAACACAAGTGCGAAAAGTGATTTTTCAACACTATCACAAGTGCAAAAAGTGTTTTTTCCACACTAATACAAGTGCAAAAGTGGTTTCCTGCACCAACACAAGTGCGAAAAGTGGTTTTTCCACACTAATACAAGTGCAAAAGTGGTTTCCTGCACCAACACAAGCGCGAAAAGTGGTTTTTCAACACTATCACAAGTGCAAAAAGGGTTTTTTCCACACTAATACAAGTGCAAAAGTGGTTTCCTGCACCAACACAAGTGCGAAAAGTGTTTTTTCAACACTAACACAAGTGCGAAAAGTGGTTTTTCAACACTAACACAAGATCGAAAATGGTTTTTCCACACTAATACAAGTGCAAAAGTGGTTTCCTGCACCAACACAAGTGCGAAAAGTGGTTTTTCAACACTAACACAAGTGCGAAAAGTGGTTTTTCAACACTATCAAAAGTGCAAAAAGTGTTTTTCCCACACTAATACAAGTGCAAATGTGGTTTCCTGCACCAACACAAGTGCGAAAAGTGGTTTTTCAACACTAACACAAGTGCGAAAAGTGGTTTTTCAACACTAACACAAGTGCGAAAAATGTTTTTTCCACACTAATACAAGTGCAAAAGTGGTTTCCAGCACCAACACAAGTGCGAAAAGTGGTTTTTCAACACTAACACAAGTGCGAAAAGTGGTTTTTCAACACTATCAAAAGTGCAAAAAGTGTTTTTCCCACACTAATACAAGTGCAAAAGTGGTTTCCTGCACCAACACAAGTGCGAAAAGTGGTTTTTCAACACTAACACAAGTGCGAAAAGTGGTTTTTCAACACTAACACAAGTGCGAAAAGTGTTTTTTCCACACTAATACAAGTGCAAAAGTGGTTTCCAGCACCAACACAAGTGCGAAAAGTGGTTTTTCAACACTAACACAAGTGCGAAAAGTGGTTTTTCAACACTAATACAAGTGCGAAAAGTGGTTTTTCAACACTAACACAAGTGCGAAAAGTGGTTTTTCAACACTATCACAAGTGCAAAAAGTGTTTTTTCCACACTAATACAAGTGCAAAAGTGGTTTCCTGCACCAACACAAGTGCAAAAAGTGGTTTTTCAACACTAACACAAGTGCGAAAAGTGGTTTTTCAACACTAACACAAGTGCAAAAGTGGTTTCCTGCACCACACAAGTGCGAAAAGTGGTTTTTCAACACAAACACAAGTGCGAAAAGTGGTTTTTCAACACTATCATAAGTGCAAAAAGTGTTTTTTCCACACTAATACAAGTGCAAAAGTGGTTTCCTGCACCAACACAAGTGCGAAAAGTGGTTTTTCAACACTAACACAAGTGCGAAAAGTGGTTTTTCAACACTAACACAAGAGCGAAAATGGTTTTTCCACACTAATACAAGTGCAAAAGTGGTTTCCTGCACCAACACAAGTGCGAAAAGTGGTTTTTCAACACTAACACAAGTGCGAAAAGTGGTTTTTCAACACTATCAAAAGTGCAAAAAGTGTTTTTCCCACACTAATACAAGTGCAAATGTGGTTTCCTGCACCAACACAAGTGCGAAAAGTGGTTTTTCAACACTAACACAAGTGCGAAAAGTGGTTTTTCAACACTAACACAAGTGCGAAAAGTGTTTTTTCCACACTAATACAAGTGCAAAAGTGGTTTCCAGCACCAACACAAGTGCGAAAAGTGGTTTTTCAACACTAACACAAGTGCGAAAAGTGGTTTTTCAACACTATCAAAAGTGCAAAAAGTGTTTTTCCCACACTAATACAAGTGCAAAAGTGGTTTCCTGCACCAACACAAGTGCGAAAAGTGGTTTTTCAACACTAACACAAGTGCGAAAAGTGGTTTTTCAACACTAACACAAGTGCGAAAAGTGTTTTTTCCACACTAATACAAGTGCAAAAGTGGTTTCCAGCACCAACACAAGTGCGAAAAGTGGTTTTTCAACACTAACACAAGTGCGAAAAGTGGTTTTTCAACACTAACACAAGTGCGAAAAGTGGTTTTTCAACACTAACACAAGTGCGAAAAGTGGTTTTTCCACACTAATACAAGTGCAAAAGTGATTTCCTGCACCAACACAAGCGCGATAAGTGGTTTTTCAACACTAACACAAGTGCGAAAAGTGGTTTTTCAACACTATCACAAGTGCAAAAAGTGTTTTTTCCACACTAATACAAGTGCAAAAGTGGTTTCCTGCACCAACACAAGTGCGAAAAGTGGTTTTTCAACACTAACACAAGTGCGAAAAGTGTTTTTTCCACACTAATACAGGTGCAAAAGTGGTTTCCTGCACCAAAACAAGTGCGAAAAGTGGTTTTTCAACACTAACACAAGTGCGAAAAGTGGTTTTTCAACACTAACACAAGTGCGAAAAGTAGTTTTTCAACACTAACTCAAGTGTGAAAAGTGGTTTTTCCACACTAATACAAGTGCAAAAGTGGTTTCCTGCACCAACACAAGTGCGAAAAGTGGTTTTTCAACACTAACGCAAGTGCGAAAAGTGGTTTTTCAACACTATCACAAGTGCAAAAAGTGTTTTTTCCACACTAATACAAGTGCAAAAGAGGTTTCCTGCACCAACACAAGTGCGAAAAGTGGTTTTTCAACACTATCACAAGTGCAAAAAGTGTTTTTTCCACACGAATACAAGTGCAAAAGTGGTTTCCTGCACCAACACAAGTGCGAAAAGTGGTTTTTCAACACTAACACAAGTGCGAAAAGTGGTTTTTCAACACTAACACAAGTGCGAAAAGTGGTTTTTCCACACTAATACAAGTGCAAAAGTGGTTTCCTGCACCAACACAAGTGCGAAAAGTGGTTTTTCAACACTAACACAAGTGCGAAAAGTGATTTTTCAACACTATCACAAGTGCAAAAAGTGTTTTTTCCACACTAATACAAGTGCAAAAGTGGTTTCCTGCACCAACACAAGTGCGAAAAGTGGTTTTTCCACACTAATACAAGTGCAAAAGTGGTTTCCTGCACCAACACAAGCACGAAAAGTGGTTTTTCAACACTATCACAAGTGCAAAAAGGGTTTTTTCCACACTAATACAAGTGCAAAAGTGGTTTCCTGCACCAACACAAGTGCGAAAAGTGGTTTTTCAACACTAACACAAGTGCGAAAAGTGGTTTTTCAACACTAACACAAGTGCGAAAAGTGGTTTTTCCACACTAATACAAGTGCAAAAGTGGTTTCCTGCACCAACACAAGTGCGAAAAGTGCTTTTTCAACACTAACACAAGTGCGAAAAGTGGTTTTTCAACACTATCACAAGTGCAAAAAGTGTTTTTTCCACACTAATACAAGTGCAAAAGTGGTTTCCTGCACCAACACAAGTGCAAAAAGTGGTTTTTCAACACTAACACAGGTGCGAAAAGTGGTTTTTCAACACTAACAGAAGTGCGAAAAGTGGTTTTTGCACACTAATACAAGTGCAAAAGTGGTTTCCTGCACCAACACAAGTGCGAAAAGTGGTTTTTCAACACAAACACAAGTGCGAAAAGTGGTTTTTCAACACTATCATAAGTGCAAAAAGTGTTTTTTCCACACTAATACAAGTGCAAAAGTGGTTTCCTGCACCAACACAAGTGCGAAAAGTGGTTTTTCAACACTAACACAAGTGCGAAAAGTGGTTTTTCAACACTAACACAAGTGCGAAAAGTGGTTTTTCCACACTAATACAAGTGCAAAAGTGGTTTCCTGCACCAACACAAGTGCGAAAAGTGCTTTTTCAACACTAACACAAGTGCGAAAAGTGGTTTTTCAACACTATCACAAGTGCAAAAAGTGTTTTTTCCACACTAATACAAGTGCAAAAGTGGTTTCCTGCACCAACACAAGTGCAAAAAGTGGTTTTTCAACACTAACACAGGTGCGAAAAGTGGTTTTTCAACACTAACAGAAGTGCGAAAAGTGGTTTTTGCACACTAATACAAGTGCAAAAGTGGTTTCCTGCACCAACACAAGTGCGAAAAGTGGTTTTTCAACACAAACACAAGTGCGAAAAGTGGTTTTTCAACACTATCATAAGTGCAAAAAGTGTTTTTTCCACACTAATACAAGTGCAAAAGTGGTTTCCTGCACCAACACAAGTGCGAAAAGTGGTTTTTCAACACTAACACAAGTGCGAAAAGTGGTTTTTCAACACTAACACAAGATCGAAAATGGTTTTTCCACACTAATACAAGTGCAAAAGTGGTTTCCTGCACCAACACAAGTGCGAAAAGTGGTTTTTCAACACTAACACAAGTGCGAAAAGTGGTTTTTCAACACTATCAAAAGTGCAAAAAGTGTTTTTCCCACACTAATACAAGTGCAAATGTGGTTTCCTGCACCAACACAAGTGCGAAAAGTGGTTTTTCAACACTAACACAAGTGCGAAAAGTGGTTTTTCAACACTAACACAAGTGCGAAAAGTGTTTTTTCCACACTAATACAAGTGCAAAAGTGGTTTCCAGCACCAACACAAGTGCGAAAAGTGGTTTTTCAACACTAACACAAGTGCGAAAAGTGGTTTTTCAACACTATCAAAAGTGCAAAAAGTGTTTTTCCCACACTAATACAAGTGCAAAAGTGGTTTCCTGCACCAACACAAGTGCGAAAAGTGGTTTTTCAACACTAACACAAGTGCGAAAAGTGGTTTTTCAACACTAACACAAGTGCAAAAAGTGTTTTTTCCACACTAATACAAGTGCAAAAGTGGTTTCCTGCACCAACACAAGTGCGAAAAGTGGTTTTTCAACACTAACACAAGTGCGAAAAGTGTTTTTTCCACACTAATACAGGTGCAAAAGTGGTTTCCTGCACCAAAACAAGTGCGAAAAGTGGTTTTTCAACACTAACACAAGTGCGAAAAGTGCTTTTTCAACACTAACACAAGTGCGAAAAGTAGTTTTTCAACACTAACTCAAGTGTGAAAAGTGGTTTTTCCACACTAATACAAGTGCAAAAGTGGTTTCCTGCACCAACACAAGTGCGAAAAGTGGTTTTTCAACACTAACGCAAGTGCGAAAAGTGGTTTTTCAACACTATCACAAGTGCAAAAAGTGTTTTTTCCACACTAATACAAGTGCAAAAGAGGTTTTCTGCACCAACACAAGTGCGAAAAGTGGTTTTTCAACACTAATACAAGTGCGAAAAGTGGTTTTTCAACACTAACACAAGTGCGAAAAGTGGTTTTTCAACACTATCACAAGTGCAAAAAGTGTTTTTCCCACACTAATACAAGTGCAAAAGTGGTTTCCTGCACCAACACAAGTGCAAAAAGTGGTTTTTCAACACTAACACAAGTGCGAAAAGTGGTTTTTCAACACTAACACAAGTGCAAAAGTGGTTTCCTGCACCACACAAGTGCGAAAAGTGGTTTTTCAACACAAACACAAGTGCGAAAAGTGGTTTTTCAACACTATCATAAGTGCAAAAAGTGTTTTTTCCACACTAATACAAGTGCAAAAGTGGTTTCCTGCACCAACACGTGCGAAAAGTGGTTTTTCAACACTAACACAAGTGCGAAAAGTGGTTTTTCAACACTAACACAAGAGCGAAAATGGTTTTTCCACACTAATACAAGTGCAAAAGTGGTTTCCTGCACCAACACAAGTGCGAAAAGTGGTTTTTCAACACTAACACAAGTGCGAAAAGTGGTTTTTCAACACTATCAAAAGTGCAAAAAGTGTTTTTCCCACACTAATACAAGTGCAAATGTGGTTTCCTGCACCAACACAAGTGCGAAAAGTGGTTTTTCAACACTAACACAAGTGCGAAAAGTGGTTTTTCAACACTAACACAAGTGCGAAAAGTGCTTTTTCCACACTAATACAAGTGCAAAAGTGGTTTCCAGCACCAACACAAGTGCGAAAAGTGGTTTTTCAACACTAACACAAGTGCGAAAAGTGGTTTTTCAACACTATCAAAAGTGCAAGAAGTGTTTTTCCCACACTAATACAAGTGCAAAAGTGGTTTCCTGCACCAACACAAGTGCGAAAAGTGGTTTTTCAACACTAACACAAGTGCGAAAAGTGGTTTTTCAACACTAACACAAGTGCGAAAAGTGTTTTTTCCACACTAATACAAGTGCAAAAGTGGTTTCCAGCACCAACACAAGTGCGAAAAGTGGTTTTTCAACACTAACACAAGTGCGAAAAGTGGTTTTTCAACACTAACACAAGTGCGAAAAGTGGTTTTTCAACACTAACACAAGTGCGAAAAGTGGTTTTTCCACACTAATACAAGTGCAAAAGTGATTTCCTGCACCAACACAAGCGCGATAAGTGGTTTTTCAACACTAACACAAGTGCGAAAAGTGGTTTTTCAACACTATCACAAGTGCAAAAAGTGTTTTTTCCACACTAATACAAGTGCAAAAGTGGTTTCCTGCACCAACACAAGTGCGAAAAGTGGTTTTTCAACACTAACACAAGTGCGAAAAGTGTTTTTTCCACACTAATACAGGTGCAAAAGTGGTTTCCTGCACCAAAACAAGTGCGAAAAGTGGTTTTTCAACACTAACACAAGTGCGAAAAGTGGTTTTTCAACACTAACACAAGTGCGAAAAGTAGTTTTTCAACACTAACTCAAGTGTGAAAAGTGGTTTTTCCACACTAATACAAGTGCAAAAGTGGTTTCCTGCACCAACACAAGTGCGAAAAGTGGTTTTTCAACACTAACGCAAGTGCGAAAAGTGGTTTTTCAACACTATCACAAGTGCAAAAAGTGTTTTTTCCACACTAATACAAGTGCAAAAGAGGTTTCCTGCACCAACACAAGTGCGAAAAGTGGTTTTTCAACACTATCACAAGTGCAAAAAGTGTTTTTTCCACACGAATACAAGTGCAAAAGTGGTTTCCTGCACCAACACAAGTGCGAAAAGTGGTTTTTCAACACTAACACAAGTGCGAAAAGTGGTTTTTCAACACTAACACAAGTGCGAAAAGTGGTTTTTCCACACTAATACAAGTGCAAAAGTGGTTTCCTGCACCAACACAAGTGCGAAAAGTGGTTTTTCAACACTAACACAAGTGCGAAAAGTGATTTTTCAACACTATCACAAGTGCAAAAAGTGTTTTTTCCACACTAATACAAGTGCAAAAGTGGTTTCCTGCACCAACACAAGTGCGAAAAGTGGTTTTTCCACACTAATACAAGTGCAAAAGTGGTTTCCTGCACCAACACAAGCGCGAAAAGTGGTTTTTCAACACTATCACAAGTGCAAAAAGGGTTTTTTCCACACTAATACAAGTGCAAAAGTGGTTTCCTGCACCAACACAAGTGCGAAAAGTGGTTTTTCAACACTAACACAAGTGCGAAAAGTGGTTTTTCAACACGAACACAAGTGCGAAAAGTGGTTTTTCCACACTAATACAAGTGCAAAAGTGGTTTCCTGCACCAACACAAGTGCGAAAAGTGCTTTTTCAACACTAACACAAGTGCGAAAAGTGGTTTTTCAACACTATCACAAGTGCAAAAAGTGTTTTTTCCACACTAATACAAGTGCAAAAGTGGTTTCCTGCACCAACACAAGTGCAAAAAGTGGTTTTTCAACACTAACACAGGTGCGAAAAGTGGTTTTTCAACACTAACAGAAGTGCGAAAAGTGGTTTTTGCACACTAATACAAGTGCAAAAGTGGTTTCCTGCACCAACACAAGTGCGAAAAGTGGTTTTTCAACACAAACACAAGTGCGAAAAGTGGTTTTTCAACACTATCATAAGTGCAAAAAGTGTTTTTTCCACACTAATACAAGTGCAAAAGTGGTTTCCTGCACCAACACAAGTGCGAAAAGTGGTTTTTCAACACTAACACAAGTGCGAAAAGTGGTTTTTCAACACTAACACAAGATCGAAAATGGTTTTTCCACACTAATACAAGTGCAAAAGTGGTTTCCTGCACCAACACAAGTGCGAAAAGTGGTTTTTCAACACTAACACAAGTGCGTAAAGTGGTTTTTCAACACTATCAAAAGTGCAAAAAGTGTTTTTCCCACACTAATACAAGTGCAAATGTGGTTTCCTGCACCAACACAAGTGCGAAGAGTGGTTTTTCAACACTAACACAAGTGCGAAAAGTGGTTTTTCAACACTAACACAAGTGCGAAAAGTGTTTTTTCCACACTAATACAAGTGCAAAAGTGGTTTCCAGCACCAACACAAGTGCGAAAAGTGGTTTTTCAACACTAACACAAGTGCGAAAAGTGGTTTTTCAACACTATCAAAAGTGCAAAAAGTGTTTTTCCCACACTAATACAAGTGCAAAAGTGGTTTCCTGCACCAACACAAGTGCGAAAAGTGGTTTTTCAACACTAACACAAGTGCGAAAAGTGGTTTTTCAACACTAACACAAGTGCAAAAAGTGTTTTTTCCACACTAATACAAGTGCAAAAGTGGTTTCCTGCACCAACACAAGTGCGAAAAGTGGTTTTTCAACACTAACACAAGTGCGAAAAGTGTTTTTTCCACACTAATACAGGTGCAAAAGTGGTTTCCTGCACCAAAACAAGTGCGAAAAGTGGTTTTTCAACACTAACACAAGTGCGAAAAGTGCTTTTTCAACACTAACACAAGTGCGAAAAGTAGTTTTTCAACACTAACTCAAGTGTGAAAAGTGGTTTTTCCACACTAATACAAGTGCAAAAGTGGTTTCCTGCACCAACACAAGTGCGAAAAGTGCTTTTTCAACACTAACACAAGTGCGAAAAGTGGTTTTTCAACACTATCACAAGTGCAAAAAGTGTTTTTTCCACACTAATACAAGTGCAAAAGTGGTTTCCTGCACCAACACAAGTGCAAAAAGTGGTTTTTCAACACTAACACAGGTGCGAAAAGTGGTTTTTCAACACTAACAGAAGTGCGAAAAGTGGTTTTTGCACACTAATACAAGTGCAAAAGTGGTTTCCTGCACCAACACAAGTGCGAAAAGTGGTTTTTCAACACAAACACAAGTGCGAAAAGTGGTTTTTCAACACTATCATAAGTGCAAAAAGTGTTTTTTCCACACTAATACAAGTGCAAAAGTGGTTTCCTGCACCAACACAAGTGCGAAAAGTGGTTTTTCAACACTAACACAAGTGCGAAAAGTGGTTTTTCAACACTAACACAAGATCGAAAATGGTTTTTCCACACTAATACAAGTGCAAAAGTGGTTTCCTGCACCAACACAAGTGCGAAAAGTGGTTTTTCAACACTAACACAAGTGCGAAAAGTGGTTTTTCAACACTATCAAAAGTGCAAAAAGTGTTTTTCCCACACTAATACAAGTGCAAATGTGGTTTCCTGCACCAACACAAGTGCGAAAAGTGGTTTTTCAACACTAACACAAGTGCGAAAAGTGGTTTTTCAACACTAACACAAGTGCGAAAAGTGTTTTTTCCACACTAATACAAGTGCAAAAGTGGTTTCCAGCACCAACACAAGTGCGAAAAGTGGTTTTTCAACACTAACACAAGTGCGAAAAGTGGTTTTTCAACACTATCAAAAGTGCAAAAAGTGTTTTTCCCACACTAATACAAGTGCAAAAGTGGTTTCCTGCACCAACACAAGTGCGAAAAGTGGTTTTTCAACACTAACACAAGTGCGAAAAGTGGTTTTTCAGCACTAACACAAGTGCAAAAAGTGTTTTTTCCACACTAATACAAGTGCAAAAGTGGTTTCCTGCACCAACACAAGTGCGAAAAGTGGTTTTTCAACACTAACACAAGTGCGAAAAGTGTTTTTTCCACACTAATACAGGTGCAAAAGTGGTTTCCTGCACCAAAACAAGTGCGAAAAGTGGTTTTTCAACACTAACACAAGTGCGAAAAGTGCTTTTTCAACACTAACACAAGTGCGAAAAGTAGTTTTTCAACACTAACTCAAGTGTGAAAAGTGGTTTTTCCACACTAATACAAGTGCAAAAGTGGTTTCCTGCACCAACACAAGTGCGAAAAGTGGTTTTTCAACACTAACGCAAGTGCGAAAAGTGGTTTTTCAACACTATCACAAGTGCAAAAAGTGTTTTTTCCACACTAATACAAGTGCAAAAGAGGTTTTCTGCACCAACACAAGTGCGAAAAGTGGTTTTTCAACACTAATACAAGTGCGAAAAGTGGTTTTTCAACACTAACACAAGTGCGAAAAGTGGTTTTTCAACACTATCACAAGTGCAAAAAGTGTTTTTTCCACACTAATACAAGTGCAAAAGTGGTTTCCTGCACCAACACAAGTGCAAAAAGTGGTTTTTCAACACTAACACAAGTGCGAAAAGTGGTTTTTCAACACTAACACAAGTGCAAAAGTGGTTTCCTGCACCACACAAGTGCGAAAAGTGGTTTTTCAACACAAACACAAGTGCGAAAAGTGGTTTTTCAACACTATCATAAGTGCAAAAAGTGTTTTTTCCACACTAATACAAGTGCAAAAGTGGTTTCCTGCACCAACACGTGCGAAAAGTGGTTTTTCAACACTAACACAAGTGTGAAAAGTGGTTTTTCAACACTAACACAAGAGCGAAAATGGTTTTTCCACACTAATACAAGTGCAAAAGTGGTTTCCTGCACCAACACAAGTGCGAAAAGTGGTTTTTCAACACTAACACAAGTGCGAAAAGTGGTTTTTCAACACTATCAAAAGTGCAAAAAGTGTTTTTCCCACACTAATACAAGTGCAAATGTGGTTTCCTGCACCAACACAAGTGCGAAAAGTGGTTTTTCAACACTAACACAAGTGCGAAAAGTGGTTTTTCAACACTAACACAAGTGCGAAAAGTGCTTTTTCCACACTAATACAAGTGCAAAAGTGGTTTCCAGCACCAACACAAGTGCGAAAAGTGGTTTTTCAACACTAACACAAGTGCGAAAAGTGGTTTTTCAACACTATCAAAAGTGCAAGAAGTGTTTTTCCCACACTAATACAAGTGCAAAAGTGGTTTCCTGCACCAACACAAGTGCGAAAAGTGGTTTTTCAACACTAACACAAGTGCGAAAAGTGGTTTTTCAACACTAACACAAGTGCGAAAAGTGTTTTTTCCACACTAATACAAGTGCAAAAGTGGTTTCCAGCACCAACACAAGTGCGAAAAGTGGTTTTTCAACACTAACACAAGTGCGAAAAGTGGTTTTTCAACACTAACACAAGTGCGAAAAGTGGTTTTTCAACACTAACACAAGTGCGAAAAGTGGTTTTTCCACACTAATACAAGTGCAAAAGTGATTTCCTGCACCAACACAAGCGCGATAAGTGGTTTTTCAACACTAACACAAGTGCGAAAAGTGGTTTTTCAACACTATCACAAGTGCAAAAAGTGTTTTTTCCACACTAATACAAGTGCAAAAGTGGTTTCCTGCACCAACACAAGTGCGAAAAGTGGTTTTTCAACACTAACACAAGTGCGAAAAGTGTTTTTTCCACACTAATACAGGTGCAAAAGTGGTTTCCTGCACCAAAACAAGTGCGAAAAGTGGTTTTTCAACACTAACACAAGTGCGAAAAGTGGTTTTTCAACACTAACACAAGTGCGAAAAGTAGTTTTTCAACACTAACTCAAGTGTGAAAAGTGGTTTTTCCACACTAATACAAGTGCAAAAGTGGTTTCCTGCACCAACACAAGTGCGAAAAGTGGTTTTTCAACACTAACGCAAGTGCGAAAAGTGGTTTTTCAACACTATCACAAGTGCAAAAAGTGTTTTTTCCACACTAATACAAGTGCAAAAGAGGTTTCCTGCACCAACACAAGTGCGAAAAGTGGTTTTTCAACACTATCACAAGTGCAAAAAGTGTTTTTTCCACACGAATACAAGTGCAAAAGTGGTTTCCTGCACCAACACAAGTGCGAAAAGTGGTTTTTCAACACTAACACAAGTGCGAAAAGTGGTTTTTCAACACTAACACAAGTGCGAAAAGTGGTTTTTCCACACTAATACAAGTGCAAAAGTGGTTTCCTGCACCAACACAAGTGCGAAAAGTGGTTTTTCAACACTAACACAAGTGCGAAAAGTGATTTTTCAACACTATCACAAGTGCAAAAAGTGTTTTTTCCACACTAATACAAGTGCAAAAGTGGTTTCCTGCACCAACACAAGTGCGAAAAGTGGTTTTTCCACACTAATACAAGTGCAAAAGTGGTTTCCTGCACCAACACAAGCGCGAAAAGTGGTTTTTCAACACTATCACAAGTGCAAAAAGGGTTTTTTCCACACTAATACAAGTGCAAAAGTGGTTTCCTGCACCAACACAAGTGCGAAAAGTGGTTTTTCAACACTAACACAAGTGCGAAAAGTGGTTTTTCAACACGAACACAAGTGCGAAAAGTGGTTTTTCCACACTAATACAAGTGCAAAAGTGGTTTCCTGCACCAACACAAGTGCGAAAAGTGCTTTTTCAACACTAACACAAGTGCGAAAAGTGGTTTTTCAACACTATCACAAGTGCAAAAAGTGTTTTTTCCACACTAATACAAGTGCAAAAGTGGTTTCCTGCACCAACACAAGTGCAAAAAGTGGTTTTTCAACACTAACACAGGTGCGAAAAGTGGTTTTTCAACACTAACAGAAGTGCGAAAAGTGGTTTTTGCACACTAATACAAGTGCAAAAGTGGTTTCCTGCACCAACACAAGTGCGAAAAGTGGTTTTTCAACACAAACACAAGTGCGAAAAGTGGTTTTTCAACACTATCATAAGTGCAAAAAGTGTTTTTTCCACACTAATACAAGTGCAAAAGTGGTTT
>NW_027618650.1:0-65709 GCF_964187855.1 Myxine glutinosa
GCACTTGTGATAGGGTTGAAAAACCACTTTTCGCACTTATGTTAGTGTTGAAAAACCACTTTCGCACTTGTGTTGGTGCAGGAAACCACTTTTGCACTTGTATTAGTGTGGAAAAACCACTTTTCGCACTTGTCTTAGTGTTGAAAAACCACTTTTCGCATTTGTGTTAGTGTTGAAAAACCACTTTTCGCACTTGTGTTGGTGCAGGAAACCACTTTTGCACTTGTATTAGTGTCGAAAAAACACTTTTTGCACTTGCGATAGTGTTGAAAAACCACTTTTCGCACTCGTGTTAGTGTTGAAAAACCACTTTTCGCACTTGTGTTGGTGCAGGAAACCACTTTTGCACTTGTATTAGTGTGGAAAAAACACTTTTTGCACTTGTGATAGTGTTGAAAAACCACTTTTCGCACTTGTGTTAGTGTTGAAAAACCACTTTTCGCACTTGTGTTGGTGCAGGAAACCACTTTTGCACTTGTATTAGTGTGGGAAAAACCACTTTTCGCACTTGTGTTAGTGATGAAAAACCACTTTTCGCACTTGTGTTAGTGTTGAAAAACCACTTTTCGCACTTGTGTTGGTGCAGGAAACCACTTTTGCACTTGTATTAGTGTGGAAAAAACACTTTTTGCAATTGTGATAGTGTTGAAAAACCACTTTTCGCACTTGTGTTAGTGTTGAAAAACCACTTTTCGCACTTGTGTTAGTGTTGAAAAACCACTTTTCGCACTTGTGTTGGTGCAGGAAACCACTTTTGCACTTGTATTAGTGTGGAAAAAACACTTTTTGCACTTGTGATAGTGTTCAAAAACCACTTTTCGCACTTGTGTTAGTGTTGAAAAACCACTTTTCGCACTTGTGTTGGTGCAGGAAACCACTTTTGCACTTGTATTAGTGTGGAAAAACCACTTTTCGCACTTGTGTTAGTGTTGAAAAACCACTTTTCGCACTTGTGTTAGTGTTGAAAAACCACTTTTCGCACTTGTGTTGGTGCAGGAAACCACTTTTGCACTTGTATTAGTGTGGAAAAACACTTTTTGCACTTGTGATAGTGTTGAAAAACCACTTTTCGCACTTGTGTTAGTGTTGAAAAACCACTTTTCGCACTTGTGTTAGTGTTGAAAAACCACTTTTCGCACTTGTGTTGGTGCAGGAAACCACTTTTGCACTTGTATTAGTGTGGAAAAACCACTTTTCGCACTTGTGTTAGTGTTGAAAAACCACTTTTCGCACTTGTGTTAGTGTTGAAAAACCACTTTTCGCACTTGTGTTGGTGCAGGAAACCACTTTTGCACTTGTATTAGTGTGGAAAAAACACTTTTTGCACTTGTGATAGTGTTGAAAAACCACTTTTCGCACTTGTGTTAGTGTTGAAAAACCACTTTTCGCACTTGTGTTGGTGTTGAAAAACCACTTTTCGCACTTGTGTTAGTGTTGAAAAACCACTTTTCGCACTTGTGTTGGTGCAGGAAACCACTTTTGCACTTGTATTAGTGTGGAAAAACCACTTTTCGCACTTGTGTTAGTGTTGAAAAACCACTTTTCGCACTTGTGTTTGTGTTGAAAAACCACTTTTCGCACTTGTGTTGGTGCAGGAAACCACTTTCGCACTTGTATTAGTGTGGAAAAAACACTTTTTGCACTTGTGATAGTGTTGAAAAACCACTTTTCACACTTGTGTTAGTGTTGAAAAACCACTTTTCGCACTTGTGTTAGTGTTGAAAAACTACTTTTCGCACTTGTGTTGGTGCAGGAAACCACTTTTGCACTTGTATTAGTGTGGAAAAACACTTTTTGCACTTGTGATAGTGTTGAAAAACCACTTTTCGCACTTGTGTTAGTGTTGAAAAACCACTTTCCGCACTTGTGTTAGTGTTGAAAAACCACTTTTCGCACTTGTGCTGGTGCAGGAAACCACTTTTGCACTTGTATTAGTGTGGAAAAACCACTTTTCGCACTTGTGTTAGTGTTGAAAAACCACTTTTCGCACTTGTGTTAGTGTTGAAAAACCACTTTTCGCACTTGTGTTGGTGCAGGAAACCACTTTTGCACTTGTATTAGTGTGGAAAAAACACTTTTTGCACTTGTGATAGTGTTGAAAAACCACTTTTCACACTTGTGTTAGTGTTGAAAAACCACTTTTCGCACTTGTGTTAGTGTTGAAAAACCACTTTTCGCACTTGTGTTGGTGCAGGAAACCACTTTTGCACTTGTATTAGTGTGGAAAAAACACTTTTTGCACTTGTGATAGTGTTGAAAAACCACTTTTTGCAATTGTGTTAGTGTTGAAAAACCACTTTTCGCACTTGTGTTAGTGTTGAAAAACCACTTTTCACACTTGTGTTGGTGCAGGAAACCACTTTTGCACTTGTATTAGTGTGGAAAAAACACATTTTGCACTTGTGATAGTGATGAAAAACCACTTTTCGCACTTGTGTTAGTGTTGAAAAACCAATTTTCGCACTTGTGTTGGTGCAGGCAACCACTTTTGCACTTTTATTAGTGTGGAAAAAACACTTTTCTCACTTGTGTTAGTGTTGAAAAACCACTTTTCGCACTTGTGTTAGTGTTGAAAAACCACTTTTCGCACTTGTGTTGGTGCAGGAAGCCACTTTTGCATTTGTATTAGTGTGGAAAAAACACTTTTTGCACTTGTGATAGGGTTGAAAAACCACTTTTCGCACTTATGTTAGTGTTGAAAAACCACTTTCGCACTTGTGTTGGTGCAGGAAACCACTTTTGCACTTGTATTAGTGTGGAAAAACCACTTTTCGCACTTGTCTTAGTGTTGAAAAACCACTTTTCGCATTTGTGTTAGTGTTGAAAAACCACTTTTCGCACTTGTGTTGGTGCAGGAAACCACTTTTGCACTTGTATTAGTGTCGAAAAAACACTTTTTGCACTTGCGATAGTGTTGAAAAACCACTTTTCGCACTCGTGTTAGTGTTGAAAAACCACTTTTCGCACTTGTGTTGGTGCAGGAAACCACTTTTGCACTTGTATTAGTGTGGAAAAAACACTTTTTGCACTTGTGATAGTGTTGAAAAACCACTTTTCGCACTTGTGTTAGTGTTGAAAAACCACTTTTCGCACTTGTGTTGGTGCAGGAAACCACTTTTGCACTTGTATTAGTGTGGGAAAAACCACTTTTCGCACTTGTGTTAGTGATGAAAAACCACTTTTCGCACTTGTGTTAGTGTTGAAAAACCACTTTTCGCACTTGTGTTGGTGCAGGAAACCACTTTTGCACTTGTATTAGTGTGGAAAAAACACTTTTTGCAATTGTGATAGTGTTGAAAAACCACTTTTCGCACTTGTGTTAGTGTTGAAAAACCACTTTTCGCACTTGTGTTAGTGTTGAAAAACCACTTTTCGCACTTGTGTTGGTGCAGGAAACCACTTTTGCACTTGTATTAGTGTGGAAAAAACACTTTTTGCACTTGTGATAGTGTTCAAAAACCACTTTTCGCACTTGTGTTAGTGTTGAAAAACCACTTTTCGCACTTGTGTTGGTGCAGGAAACCACTTTTGCACTTGTATTAGTGTGGAAAAACCACTTTTCGCACTTGTGTTAGTGTTGAAAAACCACTTTTCGCACTTGTGTTAGTGTTGAAAAACCACTTTTCGCACTTGTGTTGGTGCAGGAAACCACTTTTGCACTTGTATTAGTGTGGAAAAACACTTTTTGCACTTGTGATAGTGTTGAAAAACCACTTTTCGCACTTGTGTTAGTGTTGAAAAACCACTTTTCGCACTTGTGTTAGTGTTGAAAAACCACTTTTCGCACTTGTGTTGGTGCAGGAAACCACTTTTGCACTTGTATTAGTGTGGAAAAACCACTTTTCGCACTTGTGTTAGTGTTGAAAAACCACTTTTCGCACTTGTGTTAGTGTTGAAAAACCACTTTTCGCACTTGTGTTGGTGCAGGAAACCACTTTTGCACTTGTATTAGTGTGGAAAAAACACTTTTTGCACTTGTGATAGTGTTGAAAAACCACTTTTCGCACTTGTGTTAGTGTTGAAAAACCACTTTTCGCACTTGTGTTGGTGTTGAAAAACCACTTTTCGCACTTGTGTTAGTGTTGAAAAACCACTTTTCGCACTTGTGTTGGTGCAGGAAACCACTTTTGCACTTGTATTAGTGTGGAAAAACCACTTTTCGCACTTGTGTTAGTGTTGAAAAACCACTTTTCGCACTTGTGTTTGTGTTGAAAAACCACTTTTCGCACTTGTGTTGGTGCAGGAAACCACTTTTGCACTTGTATTAGTGTGGAAAAAACACTTTTTGCACTTGTGATAGTGTTGAAAACCCACTTTTCGCACTTGTGTTAGTGTTGAAAAACCACTTTTCGCACTTGTGTTAGTGTTGAAAAACCACTTTTCGTACTTGTGTTGGTGCAGGAAACCACTTTTGCACTTGTATTAGTGTTGAAAAAACACTTTTCGCACTTGTGTTAGTGTTGAAAAACCACTTTTCGCACTTGTGTTAGTGTTGAAAAACCACTTTTCGCACTTGTGTTAGTGTTGAAAAACCACTTTTTGCACTTGTGTTGGTGCAGGAAACCACTTTTGCACTTGTATTAGTGTGGAAAAAACACTTTTTGCACTTGTGATAGTGTTGAAAAACCACTTTTCGCACTTGTGTTAGTGTTGAAAAACCAATTTTCGCACTTGTGTTGGTGCAGGCAACCACTTTTGCACTTTTATTAGTGTGGAAAAAACACTTTTCTCACTTGTGTTAGTGTTGAAAAACCACTTTTCGCACTTGTGTTAGTGTTGAAAAACCACTTTTCGCACTTGTGTTGGTGCAGGAAGCCACTTTTGCATTTGTATTAGTGTGGAAAAAACACTTTTTGCACTTGTGATAGGGTTGAAAAACCACTTTTCGCACTTATGTTAGTGTTGAAAAACCACTTTTCGCACTTGTGTTGGTGCAGGAAACCACTTTTGCACTTGTATTAGTGTGGAAAAACCACTTTTCGCACTTGTCTTAGTGTTGAAAAACCACTTTTCGCACTTGTGTTAGTGTTGAAAAACCACTTTTCGCACTTGTGTTGGTGCAGGAAACCACTTTTGCACTTGTATTAGTGTCGAAAAAACACTTTTTGCACTTGCGATAGTGTTGAAAAACCACTTTTCGCACTCGTGTTAGTGTTGAAAAACCACTTTTCGCACTTGTGTTGGTGCAGGAAACCACTTTTGCACTTGTATTAGTGTGGAAAAAACACTTTTTGCACTTGTGATAGTGTTGAAAAACCACTTTTCGCACTTGTGTTAGTGTTGAAAAACCACTTTTCGCACTTGTGTTGGTGCAGGAAACCACTTTTGCACTTGTATTAGTGTGGGAAAAACCACTTTTCGCACTTGTGTTAGTGTTGAAAAACCACTTTTCGCACTTGTGTTAGTGTTGAAAAACCACTTTTCGCACTTGTGTTGGTGCAGGAAACCACTTTTGCACTTGTATTAGTGTGGAAAAAACACTTTTTGCAATTGTGATATTGTTGAAAAACCAGTTTTCGCACTTGTGTTAGTGTTGAAAAACCACTTTTCGCACTTGTGTTAGTGTTGAAAAACCACTTTTCGCACTTGTGTTGGTGCAGGAAACCACTTTTGCACTTGTATTAGTGTGGAAAAAACACTTTTTGCACTTGTGATAGTGTTCAAAAAACACTTTTCGCACTTGTGTTAGTGTTGAAAAACCACTTTTCGCACTTGTGTTGGTGCAGGAAACCACTTTTGCACTTGTATTAGTGTGGAAAAACCACTTTTCGCACTTGTGTTAGTGTTGAAAAACCACTTTTCGCACTTGTGTTAGTGTTGAAAAACCACTTTTCGCACTTGTGTTGGTGCAGGAAACCACTTTTGCACTTGTATTAGTGTGGAAAAACACTTTTTGCACTTGTGATAGTGTTGAAAAACCACTTTTCGCACTTGTGTTAGTGTTGAAAAACCACTTTTCGCACTTGTGTTAGTGTTGAAAAACCACTTTTGGCACTTGTGTTGGTGCAGGAAACCACTTTTGCACTTGTATTAGTGTGGCAAAACCACTTTTCGCACTTGTGTTAGTGTTGAAAAACCACTTTTCGCACTTGTGTTAGTGTTGAAAAACCACTTTTCGCACTTGTGTTGGTGCAGGAAACCACTTTTGCACTTGTATTAGTGTGGAAAAAACACTTTTTGCACTTGTGATAGTGTTGAAAAACCACTTTTCGCACTTGTGTTAGTGTTGAAAAACCACTTTTCGCACTTGTGTTGGTGTTGAAAAACCACTTTTCGCACTAGTGTTAGTGTTGAAAAACCACTTTTCGCACTTGTGTTGGTGCAGGAAACCACTTTTGCACTTGTATTAGTGTGGAAAAACCACTTTTCGCACTTGTGTTAGTGTTGAAAAACCACTTTTCGCACTTGTGTTTGTGTTGAAAAACCACTTTTCGCACTTGTGTTGGTGCAGGAAACCACTTTTGCACTTGTATTAGCGTGGAAAAAACACTTTTTGCACTTGTGATAGTGTTGAAAACCCACTTTTCGCACTTGTGTTAGTGTTGAAAAACCATTTTTCGCACTTGTGTTAGTGTTGAAAAACCACTTTTCGCACTTGTGTTGGTGCAGGAAACCACTTTTGCACTTGTATTAGTGTTGAAAAAACACTTTTCGCACTTGTGTTAGTGTTGAAAAACCACTTTTCGCACTTGTGTTAGTGTTGAAAAACCACTTTTCGCACTTGTGTTAGTGTTGAAAAACCACTTTTTGCACTTGTGTTGGTGCAGGAAACCACTTTTGCACTTGTATTAGTGTGGAAAAAACACTTTTTGCACTTGTGATAGTGTTGAAAAACCACTTTTCGCACTTGTGTTAGTGTTGAAAAACCACTTTTCGCACTTGTGTTGGTGCAGGAAACCACTTTTGCACTTGTATTAGTGTGGAAAAAACACTTTTTGCACTTGTGATAGTGTTGAAAAACCACTTTTCGCACTTGTGTTAGTGTTGAAAAACCACTTTCCGCACTTGTGTTAGTGTTGAAAAACCACTTTTCGCACTTGTGTTGGTGCAGGAAACCACTTTTGCACTTGTATTAGTGTGGAAAAACCACTTTTTGCACTTGTGTTAGTGTTGAAAAACCACTTTTCGCACTTGTGTTAGTGTTGAAAAACCACTTTTCGCACTTGTGTTGGTGCAGGAAACCACTTTTGCACTTGTATTAGTGTGGAAAAAACACTTTTTGCACTTGTGATAGTGTTGAAAAACCACTTTTCGCACTTGTGTTCGTGTTGAAAAACCACTTTTCGCACTTGTGTTGGTGCAGGAAACCACTTTTGCACTTGTATTAGTGTGGAAAAACCACTTTTCGCACTTGTGTTAGTGTTGAAAAACCACTTTTCGCACTTGTGTTAGTGTTGAAAAACCACTTTTCGCACTTGTGTTGGTGCAGGAAACCACTTTCGCACTTGTATTAGTGTGGAAAAAACACTTTTTGCACTTGTGATAGTGTTGAAAAACCACTTTTCACACTTGTGTTAGTGTTGAAAAACCACTTTTCGCACTTGTGTTAGTGTTGAAAAACTACTTTTCGCACTTGTGTTGGTGCAGGAAACCACTTTTGCACTTGTATTAGTGTGGAAAAACACTTTTTGCACTTGTGATAGTGTTGAAAAACCACTTTTCGCACTTGTGTTAGTGTTGAAAAACCACTTTCCGCACTTGTGTTAGTGTTGAAAAACCACTTTTCGCACTTGTGCTGGTGCAGGAAACCACTTTTGCACTTGTATTAGTGTGGAAAAACCACTTTTCGCACTTGTGTTAGTGTTGAAAAACCACTTTTCGCACTTGTGTTAGTGTTGAAAAACCACTTTTCGCACTTGTGTTGGTGCAGGAAACCACTTTTGCACTTGTATTAGTGTGGAAAAAACACTTTTTGCACTTGTGATAGTGTTGAAAAACCACTTTTCACACTTGTGTTAGTGTTGAAAAACCACTTTTCGCACTTGTGTTAGTGTTGAAAAACCACTTTTCGCACTTGTGTTGGTGCAGGAAACCACTTTTGCACTTGTATTAGTGTGGAAAAAACACTTTTTGCACTTGTGATAGTGTTGAAAAACCACTTTTTGCAATTGTGTTAGTGTTGAAAAACCACTTTTCGCACTTGTGTTAGTGTTGAAAAACCACTTTTCACACTTGTGTTGGTGCAGGAAACCACTTTTGCACTTGTATTAGTGTGGAAAAAACACATTTTGCACTTGTGATAGTGTTGAAAAACCACTTTTCGCACTTGTGTTAGTGTTGAAAAACCAATTTTCGCACTTGTGTTGGTGCAGGCAACCACTTTTGCACTTTTATTAGTGTGGAAAAAACACTTTTCTCACTTGTGTTAGTGTTGAAAAACCACTTTTCGCACTTGTGTTAGTGTTGAAAAACCACTTTTCGCACTTGTGTTGGTGCAGGAAGCCACTTTTGCATTTGTATTAGTGTGGAAAAAACACTTTTTGCACTTGTGATAGGGTTGAAAAACCACTTTTCGCACTTATGTTAGTGTTGAAAAACCACTTTCGCACTTGTGTTGGTGCAGGAAACCACTTTTGCACTTGTATTAGTGTGGAAAAACCACTTTTCGCACTTGTCTTAGTGTTGAAAAACCACTTTTCGCATTTGTGTTAGTGTTGAAAAACCACTTTTCGCACTTGTGTTGGTGCAGGAAACCACTTTTGCACTTGTATTAGTGTCGAAAAAACACTTTTTGCACTTGCGATAGTGTTGAAAAACCACTTTTCGCACTCGTGTTAGTGTTGAAAAACCACTTTTCGCACTTGTGTTGGTGCAGGAAACCACTTTTGCACTTGTATTAGTGTGGAAAAAACACTTTTTGCACTTGTGATAGTGTTGAAAAACCACTTTTCGCACTTGTGTTAGTGTTGAAAAACCACTTTTCGCACTTGTGTTGGTGCAGGAAACCACTTTTGCACTTGTATTAGTGTGGGAAAAACCACTTTTCGCACTTGTGTTAGTGATGAAAAACCACTTTTCGCACTTGTGTTAGTGTTGAAAAACCACTTTTCGCACTTGTGTTGGTGCAGGAAACCACTTTTGCACTTGTATTAGTGTGGAAAAAACACTTTTTGCAATTGTGATAGTGTTGAAAAACCACTTTTCGCACTTGTGTTAGTGTTGAAAAACCACTTTTCGCACTTGTGTTAGTGTTGAAAAACCACTTTTCGCACTTGTGTTGGTGCAGGAAACCACTTTTGCACTTGTATTAGTGTGGAAAAAACACTTTTTGCACTTGTGATAGTGTTCAAAAACCACTTTTCGCACTTGTGTTAGTGTTGAAAAACCACTTTTCGCACTTGTGTTGGTGCAGGAAACCACTTTTGCACTTGTATTAGTGTGGAAAAACCACTTTTCGCACTTGTGTTAGTGTTGAAAAACCACTTTTCGCACTTGTGTTAGTGTTGAAAAACCACTTTTCGCACTTGTGTTGGTGCAGGAAACCACTTTTGCACTTGTATTAGTGTGGAAAAACACTTTTTGCACTTGTGATAGTGTTGAAAAACCACTTTTCGCACTTGTGTTAGTGTTGAAAAACCACTTTTCGCACTTGTGTTAGTGTTGAAAAACCACTTTTCGCACTTGTGTTGGTGCAGGAAACCACTTTTGCACTTGTATTAGTGTGGAAAAACCACTTTTCGCACTTGTGTTAGTGTTGAAAAACCACTTTTCGCACTTGTGTTAGTGTTGAAAAACCACTTTTCGCACTTGTGTTGGTGCAGGAAACCACTTTTGCACTTGTATTAGTGTGGAAAAAACACTTTTTGCACTTGTGATAGTGTTGAAAAACCACTTTTCGCACTTGTGTTAGTGTTGAAAAACCACTTTTCGCACTTGTGTTGGTGTTGAAAAACCACTTTTCGCACTTGTGTTAGTGTTGAAAAACCACTTTTCGCACTTGTGTTGGTGCAGGAAACCACTTTTGCACTTGTATTAGTGTGGAAAAACCACTTTTCGCACTTGTGTTAGTGTTGAAAAACCACTTTTCGCACTTGTGTTTGTGTTGAAAAACCACTTTTCGCACTTGTGTTGGTGCAGGAAACCACTTTTGCACTTGTATTAGTGTGGAAAAAACACTTTTTGCACTTGTGATAGTGTTGAAAACCCACTTTTCGCACTTGTGTTAGTGTTGAAAAACCACTTTTCGCACTTGTGTTAGTGTTGAAAAACCACTTTTCGTACTTGTGTTGGTGCAGGAAACCACTTTTGCACTTGTATTAGTGTTGAAAAAACACTTTTCGCACTTGTGTTAGTGTTGAAAAACCACTTTTCGCACTTGTGTTAGTGTTGAAAAACCACTTTTCGCACTTGTGTTAGTGTTGAAAAACCACTTTTTGCACTTGTGTTGGTGCAGGAAACCACTTTTGCACTTGTATTAGTGTGGAAAAAACACTTTTTGCACTTGTGATAGTGTTGAAAAACCACTTTTCGCACTTGTGTTAGTGTTGAAAAACCAATTTTCGCACTTGTGTTGGTGCAGGCAACCACTTTTGCACTTTTATTAGTGTGGAAAAAACACTTTTCTCACTTGTGTTAGTGTTGAAAAACCACTTTTCGCACTTGTGTTAGTGTTGAAAAACCACTTTTCGCACTTGTGTTGGTGCAGGAAGCCACTTTTGCATTTGTATTAGTGTGGAAAAAACACTTTTTGCACTTGTGATAGGGTTGAAAAACCACTTTTCGCACTTATGTTAGTGTTGAAAAACCACTTTTCGCACTTGTGTTGGTGCAGGAAACCACTTTTGCACTTGTATTAGTGTGGAAAAACCACTTTTCGCACTTGTCTTAGTGTTGAAAAACCACTTTTCGCACTTGTGTTAGTGTTGAAAAACCACTTTTCGCACTTGTGTTGGTGCAGGAAACCACTTTTGCACTTGTATTAGTGTCGAAAAAACACTTTTTGCACTTGCGATAGTGTTGAAAAACCAGTTTTCGCACTCGTGTTAGTGTTGAAAAACCACTTTTCGCACTTGTGTTGGTGCAGGAAACCACTTTTGCACTTGTATTAGTGTGGAAAAAACACTTTTTGCACTTGTGATAGTGTTGAAAAACCACTTTTCGCACTTGTGTTAGTGTTGAAAAACCACTTTTCGCACTTGTGTTGGTGCAGGAAACCACTTTTGCACTTGTATTAGTGTGGGAAAAACCACTTTTCGCACTTGTGTTAGTGTTGAAAAACCACTTTTCGCACTTGTGTTAGTGTTGAAAAACCACTTTTCGCACTTGTGTTGGTGCAGGAAACCACTTTTGCACTTGTATTAGTGTGGAAAAAACACTTTTTGCAATTGTGATAGTGTTGAAAAACCACTTTTCGCACTTGTGTTAGTGTTGAAAAACCACTTTTCGCACTTGTGTTAGTGTTGAAAAACCACTTTTCGCACTTGTGTTGGTGCAGGAAACCACTTTTGCACTTGTATTAGTGTGGAAAAAACACTTTTTGCACTTGTGATAGTGTTCAAAAACCACTTTTCGCACTTGTGTTAGTGTTGAAAAACCACTTTTCGCACTTGTGTTGGTGCAGGAAACCACTTTTGCACTTGTATTAGTGTGGAAAAACCACTTTTCGCACTTGTGTTAGTGTTGAAAAACCACTTTTCGCACTTGTGTTAGTGTTGAAAAACCACTTTTCGCACTTGTGTTGGTGCAGGAAACCACTTTTGCACTTGTATTAGTGTGGAAAAACACTTTTTGCACTTGTGATAGTGTTGAAAAACCACTTTTCGCACTTGTGTTAGTGTTGAAAAACCACTTTTCGCACTTGTGTTAGTGTTGAAAAACCACTTTTGGCACTTGTGTTGGTGCAGGAAACCACTTTTGCACTTGTATTAGTGTGGAAAAACCACTTTTCGCACTTGTGTTAGTGTTGAAAAACCACTTTTCGCACTTGTGTTAGTGTTGAAAAACCACTTTTCGCACTTGTGTTGGTGCAGGAAACCACTTTTGCACTTGTATTAGTGTGGAAAAAACACTTTTTGCACTTGTGATAGTGTTGAAAAACCACTTTTCGCACTTGTGTTAGTGTTGAAAAACCACTTTTCGCACTTGTGTTGGTGTTGAAAAACCACTTTTCGCACTAGTGTTAGTGTTGAAAAACCACTTTTCGCACTTGTGTTGGTGCAGGAAACCACTTTTGCACTTGTATTAGTGTGGAAAAAACACTTTTTGCACTTGTGATAGTGTTCAAAAACCACTTTTCGCACTTGTGTTAGTGTTGAAAAACCACTTTCGCACTTGTGTTGGTGCAGGAAACCACTTTTGCACTTGTATTAGTGTGGAAAAACACTTTTTGCACTTGTGATAGTGTTGAAAAACCACTTTTCGCACTTGTGTTAGTGTTGAAAAACCACTTTCCGCACTTGTGTTAGTGTTGAAAAACCACTTTTCGCACTTGTGCTGGTGCAGGAAACCACTTTTGCACTTGTATTAGTGTGGAAAAACCACTTTTCGCACTTGTGTTAGTGTTGAAAAACCACTTTTCGCACTTGTGTTAGTGTTGAAAAACCACTTTTCGCACTTGTGTTGGTGCAGGAAACCACTTTTGCACTTGTATTAGTGTGGAAAAAACACTTTTTGCACTTGTGATAGTGTTGAAAAACCACTTTTCACACTTGTGTTAGTGTTGAAAAACCACTTTTCGCACTTGTGTTAGTGTTGAAAAACCACTTTTCGCACTTGTGTTGGTGCAGGAAACCACTTTTGCACTTGTATTAGTGTGGAAAAAACACTTTTTGCACTTGTGATAGTGTTGAAAAACCACTTTTTGCAATTGTGTTAGTGTTGAAAAACCACTTTTCGCACTTGTGTTAGTGTTGAAAAACCACTTTTCACACTTGTGTTGGTGCAGGAAACCACTTTTGCACTTGTATTAGTGTGGAAAAAACACATTTTGCACTTGTGATAGTGTTGAAAAACCACTTTTCGCACTTGTGTTAGTGTTGAAAAACCAATTTTCGCACTTGTGTTGGTGCAGGCAACCACTTTTGCACTTTTATTAGTGTGGAAAAAACACTTTTCTCACTTGTGTTAGTGTTGAAAAACCACTTTTCGCACTTGTGTTAGTGTTGAAAAACCACTTTTCGCACTTGTGTTGGTGCAGGAAGCCACTTTTGCATTTGTATTAGTGTGGAAAAAACACTTTTTGCACTTGTGATAGGGTTGAAAAACCACTTTTCGCACTTATGTTAGTGTTGAAAAACCACTTTCGCACTTGTGTTGGTGCAGGAAACCACTTTTGCACTTGTATTAGTGTGGAAAAACCACTTTTCGCACTTGTCTTAGTGTTGAAAAACCACTTTTCGCATTTGTGTTAGTGTTGAAAAACCACTTTTCGCACTTGTGTTGGTGCAGGAAACCACTTTTGCACTTGTATTAGTGTCGAAAAAACACTTTTTGCACTTGCGATACTGTTGAAAAACCACTTTTCGCACTCGTGTTAGTGTTGAAAAACCACTTTTCGCACTTGTGTTGGTGCAGGAAACCACTTTTGCACTTGTATTAGTGTGGAAAAAACACTTTTTGCACTTGTGATAGTGTTGAAAAACCACTTTTCGCACTTGTGTTAGTGTTGAAAAACCACTTTTCGCACTTGTGTTGGTGCAGGAAACCACTTTTGCACTTGTATTAGTGTGGGAAAAACCACTTTTCGCACTTGTGTTAGTGTTGAAAAACCACTTTTCGCACTTGTGTTAGTGTTGAAAAACCACTTTTCGCACTTGTGTTGGTGCAGGAAACCACTTTTGCACTTGTATTAGTGTGGAAAAAACACTTTTTGCAATTGTGATAGTGTTGAAAAACCACTTTTCGCACTTGTGTTAGTGTTGAAAAACCACTTTTCGCACTTGTGTTAGTGTTGAAAAACCACTTTTCGCACTTGTGTTGGTGCAGGAAACCACTTTTGCACTTGTATTAGTGTGGAAAAAACACTTTTTGCACTTGTGATAGTGTTCAAAAACCACTTTTCGCACTTGTGTTAGTGTTGAAAAACCACTTTTCGCACTTGTGTTGGTGCAGGAAACCACTTTTGCACTTGTATTAGTGTGGAAAAACCACTTTTCGCACTTGTGTTAGTGTTGAAAAACCACTTTTCGCACTTGTGTTAGTGTTGAAAAACCACTTTTCGCACTTGTGTTGGTGCAGGAAACCACTTTTGCACTTGTATTAGTGTGGAAAAACACTTTTTGCACTTGTGATAGTGTTGAAAAACCACTTTTCGCACTTGTGTTAGTGTTGAAAAACCACTTTTCGCACTTGTGTTAGTGTTGAAAAACCACTTTTCGCACTTGTGTTGGTGCAGGAAACCACTTTTGCACTTGTATTAGTGTGGAAAAACCACTTTTCGCACTTGTGTTAGTGTTGAAAAACCACTTTTCGCACTTGTGTTAGTGTTGAAAAACCACTTTTCGCACTTGTGTTGGTGCAGGAAACCACTTTTGCACTTGTATTAGTGTGGAAAAAACACTTTTTGCACTTGTGATAGTGTTGAAAAACCACTTTTCGCACTTGTGTTAGTGTTGAAAAACCACTTTTCGCACTTGTGTTGGTGTTGAAAAACCACTTTTCGCACTTGTGTTAGTGTTGAAAAACCACTTTTCGCACTTGTGTTGGTGCAGGAAACCACTTTTGCACTTGTATTAGTGTGGAAAAACCACTTTTCGCACTTGTGTTAGTGTTGAAAAACCACTTTTCGCACTTGTGTTTGTGTTGAAAAACCACTTTTCGCACTTGTGTTGGTGCAGGAAACCACTTTTGCACTTGTATTAGTGTGGAAAAAACACTTTTTGCACTTGTGATAGTGTTGAAAACCCACTTTTCGCACTTGTGTTAGTGTTGAAAAACCACTTTTCGCACTTGTGTTAGTGTTGAAAAACCACTTTTCGTACTTGTGTTGGTGCAGGAAACCACTTTTGCACTTGTATTAGTGTTGAAAAAACACTTTTCGCACTTGTGTTAGTGTTGAAAAACCACTTTTCGCACTTGTGTTAGTGTTGAAAAACCACTTTTCGCACTTGTGTTAGTGTTGAAAAACCACTTTTTGCACTTGTGTTGGTGCAGGAAACCACTTTTGCACTTGTATTAGTGTGGAAAAAACACTTTTTGCACTTGTGATAGTGTTGAAAAACCACTTTTCGCACTTGTGTTAGTGTTGAAAAACCAATTTTCGCACTTGTGTTGGTGCAGGCAACCACTTTTGCACTTTTATTAGTGTGGAAAAAACACTTTTCTCACTTGTGTTAGTGTTGAAAAACCACTTTTCGCACTTGTGTTAGTGTTGAAAAACCACTTTTCGCACTTGTGTTGGTGCAGGAAGCCACTTTTGCATTTGTATTTGTGTGGAAAAAACACTTTTTGCACTTGTGATAGGGTTGAAAAACCACTTTTCGCACTTATGTTAGTGTTGAAAAACCACTTTTCGCACTTGTGTTGGTGCAGGAAACCACTTTTGCACTTGTATTAGTGTGGAAAAACCACTTTTCGCACTTGTCTTAGTGTTGAAAAACCACTTTTCGCACTTGTGTTAGTGTTGAAAAACCACTTTTCGCACTTGTGTTGGTGCAGGAAACCACTTTTGCACTTGTATTAGTGTCGAAAAAACACTTTTTGCACTTGCGATAGTGTTGAAAAACCACTTTTCGCACTCGTGTTAGT
Organism: Myxine glutinosa; assembly: GCF_964187855.1. Classification (NCBI taxonomy): domain Eukaryota; kingdom Metazoa; phylum Chordata; class Myxini; order Myxiniformes; family Myxinidae; genus Myxine; species Myxine glutinosa. The sequence goes on from NW_027618650.1 coordinate 15,685, forward strand.
GTTGAAAAACCACTTTTCGCACTTGTGTTGGTGCAGGAAACCACTTTTGCACTTGTATTAGTGTGGAAAAAACACTTTTTGCACTTGTGATAGTGTTGAAAAACCACTTTTCGCACTTGTGTTAGTGTTGAAAAACCACTTTTCGCACTTGTGTTGGTGCAGGAAACCACTTTTGCACTTGTATTAGTGTGGGAAAAACCACTTTTCGCACTTGTGTTAGTGTTGAAAAACCACTTTTCGCACTTGTGTTAGTGTTGAAAAACCACTTTTCGCACTTGTGTTGGTGCAGGAAACCACTTTTGCACTTGTATTAGTGTGGAAAAAACACTTTTTGCAATTGTGATAGTGTTGAAAAACCACTTTTCGCACTTGTGTTAGTGTTGAAAAACCACTTTTCGCACTTGTGTTAGTGTTGAAAAACCACTTTTCGCACTTGTGTTGGTGCAGGAAACCACTTTTGCACTTGTATTAGTGTGGAAAAAACACTTTTTGCACTTGTGATAGTGTTCAAAAACCACTTTTCGCACTTGTGTTAGTGTTGAAAAACCACTTTTCGCACTTGTGTTGGTGCAGGAAACCACTTTTGCACTTGTATTAGTGTGGAAAAACCACTTTTCGCACTTGTGTTAGTGTTGAAAAACCACTTTTCGCACTTGTGTTAGTGTTGAAAAACCACTTTTCGCACTTGTGTTGGTGCAGGAAACCACTTTTGCACTTGTATTAGTGTGGAAAAACACTTTTTGCACTTGTGATAGTGTTGAAAAACCACTTTTCGCACTTGTGTTAGTGTTGAAAAACCACTTTTCGCACTTGTGTTAGTGTTGAAAAACCACTTTTGGCACTTGTGTTGGTGCAGGAAACCACTTTTGCACTTGTATTAGTGTGGAAAAACCACTTTTCGCACTTGTGTTAGTGTTGAAAAACCACTTTTCGCACTTGTGTTAGTGTTGAAAAACCACTTTTCGCACTTGTGTTGGTGCAGGAAACCACTTTTGCACTTGTATTAGTGTGGAAAAAACACTTTTTGCACTTGTGATAGTGTTGAAAAACCACTTTTCGCACTTGTGTTAGTGTTGAAAAACCACTTTTCGCACTTGTGTTGGTGTTGAAAAACCACTTTTCGCACTAGTGTTAGTGTTGAAAAACCACTTTTCGCACTTGTGTTGGTGCAGGAAACCACTTTTGCACTTGTATTAGTGTGGAAAAAACACTTTTTGCACTTGTGATAGTGTTCAAAAACCACTTTTCGCACTTGTGTTAGTGTTGAAAAACCACTTTTCGCACTTGTGTTGGTGCAGGAAACCACTTTTGCACTTGTATTAGTGTGGAAAACCACTTTTCGCACTTGTGTTAGTGTTGAAAAACCACTTTTCGCACTTGTGTTAGTGTTGAAAAACCACTTTTCGCACTTGTGTTGGTGCAGGAAACCACTTTTGCACTTGTATTAGTGTGGAAAAACACTTTTTGCACTTGTGATAGTGTTGAAAAACCACTTTTCGCACTTGTGTTAGTGTTGAAAAACCACTTTCCGCACTTGTGTTAGTGTTGAAAAACCACTTTTCGCACTTGTGTTGGTGCAGGCAACCACTTTTGCACTTGTATTAGTGTGGAAAAACCACTTTTCGCACTTGTGTTAGTGTTGAAAAACCACTTTTCACACTTGTGTTAGTGTTGAAAAACCACTTTTCGCACTTGTGTTGGTGCAGGAAACCACTTTTGCACTTGTATTAGTGTGGAAAAAACACTTTTTGCACTTGTGATAGTGTTGAAAAACCACTTTTCGCACTTGTGTTCGTGTTGAAAAACCACTTTTCGCACTTGTGTTGGTGCAGGAAACCACTTTTGCACTTGTATTAGTGTGGAAAAACCACTTTTCGCACTTGTGTTAGTGTTGAAAAACCACTTTTCGCACTTGTGTTAGTGTTGAAAAACCACTTTTCGCACTTGTGTTGGTGCAGGAAACCACTTTCGCACTTGTATTAGTGTGGAAAAAACACTTTTTGCACTTGTGATAGTGTTGAAAAACCACTTTTCACACTTGTGTTAGTGTTGAAAAACCACTTTTCGCACTTGTGTTAGTGTTGAAAAACCACTTTTCGCACTTGTGTTGGTGCAGGAAACCACTTTTGCACTTGTATTAGTGTGGAAAAAACACTTTTTGCACTTGTGATAGTGTTGAAAAACCACTTTTTGCAATTGTGTTAGTGTTGAAAAACCACTTTTCGCACTTGTGTTAGTGTTGAAAAACCACTTTTCACACTTGTGTTGGTGCAGGAAACCACTTTTGCACTTGTATTAGTGTGGAAAAAACACGTTTTGCACTTGTGATAGTGTTGAAAAACCACTTTTCGCACTTGTGTTAGTGTTGAAAAACCAATTTTCGCACTTGTGTTGGTGCAGGCAACCACTTTTGCACTTTTATTAGTGTGGAAAAAACACTTTTCTCACTTGTGTTAGTGTTGAAAAACCACTTTTCGCACTTGTGTTAGTGTTGAAAAACCACTTTTCGCACTTGTGTTGGTGCAGGAAGCCACTTTTGCATTTGTATTAGTGTGGAAAAAACACTTTTTGCACTTGTGATAGGGTTGAAAAACCACTTTTCGCACTTATGTTAGTGTTGAAAAACCACTTTTCGCACTTGTGTTGGTGCAGGAAACCACTTTTGCACTTGTATTAGTGTGGAAAAACCACTTTTCGCACTTGTCTTAGTGTTGAAAAACCACTTTTCGCACTTGTGTTAGTGTTGAAAAACCACTTTTCGCACTTGTGTTGGTGCAGGAAACCACTTTTGCACTTGTATTAGTGTCGAAAAAACACTTTTTGCACTTGCGATAGTGTTGAAAAACCACTTTTCGCACTCGTGTTAGTGTTGAAAAACCACTTTTCGCACTTGTGTTGGTGCAGGAAACCACTTTTGCACTTGTATTAGTGTGGAAAAAACACTTTTTGCACTTGTGATAGTGTTGAAAAACCACTTTTCGCACTTGTGTTAGTGTTGAAAAACCACTTTTCGCACTTGTGTTGGTGCAGGAAACCACTTTTGCACTTGTATTAGTGTGGGAAAAACCACTTTTCGCACTTGTGTTAGTGTTGAAAAACCACTTTTCGCACTTGTGTTAGTGTTGAAAAACCACTTTTCGCACTTGTGTTGGTGCAGGAAACCACTTTTGCACTTGTATTAGTGTGGAAAAAACACTTTTTGCAATTGTGATAGTGTTGAAAAACCAGTTTTCGCACTTGTGTTAGTGTTGAAAAACCACTTTTCGCACTTGTGTTAGTGTTGAAAAACCACTTTTCGCACTTGTGTTGGTGCAGGAAACCACTTTTGCACTTGTATTAGTGTGGAAAAAACACTTTTTGCACTTGTGATAGTGTTCAAAAACCACTTTTCGCACTTGTGTTAGTGTTGAAAAACCACTTTTCGCACTTGTGTTGGTGCAGGAAACCACTTTTGCACTTGTATTAGTGTGGAAAAAACACTTTTTGCACTTGTGATAGTGTTGAAAAACCACTTTTCACACTTGTGTTAGTGTTGAAAAACCACTTTTCGCACTTGTGTTAGTGTTGAAAAACTACTTTTCGCACTTGTGTTGGTGCAGGAAACCACTTTTGCACTTGTATTAGTGTGGAAAAACACTTTTTGCACTTGTGATAGTGTTGAAAAACCACTTTTCGCACTTGTGTTAGTGTTGAAAAACCACTTTCCGCACTTGTGTTAGTGTTGAAAAACCACTTTTCGCACTTGTGCTGGTGCAGGAAACCACTTTTGCACTTGTATTAGTGTGGAAAAACCACTTTTCGCACTTGTGTTAGTGTTGAAAAACCACTTTTCGCACTTGTGTTGGTGCAGGAAACCACTTTTGCACTTGTATTAGTGTGGAAAAAACACTTTTTGCACTTGTGATAGTGTTGAAAAACCACTTTTCACACTTGTGTTAGTGTTGAAAAACCACTTTTCGCACTTGTGTTAGTGTTGAAAAACCACTTTTCGCACTTGTGTTGGTGCAGGAAACCACTTTTGCACTTGTATTAGTGTGGAAAAAACACTTTTTGCACTTGTGATAGTGTTGAAAAACCACTTTTCACACTTGTGTTAGTGTTGAAAAACCACTTTTCGCACTTGTGTTAGTGTTGAAAAACCACTTTTCGCACTTGTGTTGGTGCAGGAAACCACTTTTGCACTTGTATTAGTGTGGAAAAAACACTTTTTGCACTTGTGATAGTGTTGAAAAACCACTTTTTGCAATTGTGTTAGTGTTGAAAAACCACTTTTCGCACTTGTGTTAGTGTTGAAAAACCACTTTTCACACTTGTGTTGGTGCAGGAAACCACTTTTGCACTTGTATTAGTGTGGAAAAAACACGTTTTGCACTTGTGATAGTGTTGAAAAACCACTTTTCGCACTTGTGTTAGTGTTGAAAAACCAATTTTCGCACTTGTGTTGGTGCAGGCAACCACTTTTGCACTTTTATTAGTGTGGAAAAAACACTTTTCTCACTTGTGTTAGTGTTGAAAAACCACTTTTCGCACTTGTGTTAGTGTTGAAAAACCACTTTTCGCACTTGTGTTGGTGCAGGAAGCCACTTTTGCATTTGTATTAGTGTGGAAAAAACACTTTTTGCACTTGTGATAGGGTTGAAAAACCACTTTTCGCACTTATGTTAGTGTTGAAAAACCACTTTTCGCACTTGTGTTGGTGCAGGAAACCACTTTTGCACTTGTATTAGTGTGGAAAAACCACTTTTCGCACTTGTCTTAGTGTTGAAAAACCACTTTTCGCACTTGTGTTAGTGTTGAAAAACCACTTTTCGCACTTGTGTTGGTGCAGGAAACCACTTTTGCACTTGTATTAGTGTCGAAAAAACACTTTTTGCACTTGCGATAGTGTTGAAAAACCACTTTTCGCACTCGTGTTAGTGTTGAAAAACCACTTTTCGCACTTGTGTTGGTGCAGGAAACCACTTTTGCACTTGTATTAGTGTGGAAAAAACACTTTTTGCACTTGTGATAGTGTTGAAAAACCACTTTTCGCACTTGTGTTAGTGTTGAAAAACCACTTTTCGCACTTGTGTTGGTGCAGGAAACCACTTTTGCACTTGTATTAGTGTGGGAAAAACCACTTTTCGCACTTGTGTTAGTGTTGAAAAACCACTTTTCGCACTTGTGTTAGTGTTGAAAAACCACTTTTCGCACTTGTGTTGGTGCAGGAAACCACTTTTGCACTTGTATTAGTGTGGAAAAAACACTTTTTGCAATTGTGATAGTGTTGAAAAACCAGTTTTCGCACTTGTGTTAGTGTTGAAAAACCACTTTTCGCACTTGTGTTAGTGTTGAAAAACCACTTTTCGCACTTGTGTTGGTGCAGGAAACCACTTTTGCACTTGTATTAGTGTGGAAAAAACACTTTTTGCACTTGTGATAGTGTTCAAAAACCACTTTTCGCACTTGTGTTAGTGTTGAAAAACCACTTTTCGCACTTGTGTTGGTGCAGGAAACCACTTTCGCACTTGTATTAGTGTGGAAAAAACACTTTTTGCACTTGTGATAGTGTTGAAAAACCACTTTTCACACTTGTGTTAGTGTTGAAAAACCACTTTTCGCACTTGTGTTAGTGTTGAAAAACTACTTTTCGCACTTGTGTTGGTGCAGGAAACCACTTTTGCACTTGTATTAGTGTGGAAAAACACTTTTTGCACTTGTGATAGTGTTGAAAAACCACTTTTCGCACTTGTGTTAGTGTTGAAAAACCACTTTCCGCACTTGTGTTAGTGTTGAAAAACCACTTTTCGCACTTGTGCTGGTGCAGGAAACCACTTTTGCACTTGTATTAGTGTGGAAAAACCACTTTTCGCACTTGTGTTAGTGTTGAAAAACCACTTTTCGCACTTGTGTTAGTGTTGAAAAACCACTTTTCGCACTTGTGTTGGTGCAGGAAACCACTTTTGCACTTGTATTAGTGTGGAAAAAACACTTTTTGCACTTGTGATAGTGTTGAAAAACCACTTTTCACACTTGTGTTAGTGTTGAAAAACCACTTTTCGCACTTGTGTTAGTGTTGAAAAACCACTTTTCGCACTTGTGTTGGTGCAGGAAACCACTTTTGCACTTGTATTAGTGTGGAAAAAACACTTTTTGCACTTGTGATAGTGTTGAAAAACCACTTTTTGCAATTGTGTTAGTGTTGAAAAACCACTTTTCGCACTTGTGTTAGTGTTGAAAAACCACTTTTCACACTTGTGTTGGTGCAGAAAACCACTTTTGCACTTGTATTAGTGTGGAAAAAACACGTTTTGCACTTGTGATAGTGTTGAAAAACCACTTTTCGCACTTGTGTTAGTGTTGAAAAACCAATTTTCGCACTTGTGTTGGTGCAGGCAACCACTTTTGCACTTTTATTAGTGTGGAAAAAACACTTTTCTCACTTGTGTTAGTGTTGAAAAACCACTTTTCGCACTTGTGTTAGTGTTGAAAAACCACTTTTCGCACTTGTGTTGGTGCAGGAAGCCACTTTTGCATTTGTATTAGTGTGGAAAAAACACTTTTTGCACTTGTGATAGGGTTGAAAAACCACTTTTCGCACTTATGTTAGTGTTGAAAAACCACTTTCGCACTTGTGTTGGTGCAGGAAACCACTTTTGCACTTGTATTAGTGTGGAAAAACCACTTTTCGCACTTGTGATAGTGTTGAAAACCCACTTTTCGCACTTGTGTTGGTGCAGGAAACCACTTTTGCACTTGTATTAGTGTCGAAAAAACACTTTTTGCACTTGCGATAGTGTTGAAAAACCACTTTTCGCACTCGTGTTAGTGTTGAAAAACCACTTTTCGCACTTGTGTTGGTGCAGGAAACCACTTTTGCACTTGTATTAGTGTGGAAAAAACACTTTTTGCACTTGTGATAGTGTTGAAAAACCACTTTTCGCACTTGTGTTAGTGTTGAAAAACCACTTTTCGCACTTGTGTTGGTGCAGGAAACCACTTTTGCACTTGTATTAGTGTGGGAAAAACCACTTTTCGCACTTGTGTTAGTGTTGAAAAACCACTTTTCGCACTTGTGTTAGTGTTGAAAAACCACTTTTCGCACTTGTGTTGGTGCAGGAAACCACTTTTGCACTTGTATTAGTGTGGAAAAAACACTTTTTGCAATTGTGATAGTGTTGAAAAACCAGTTTTCGCACTTGTGTTAGTGTTGAAAAACCACTTTTCGCACTTGTGTTAGTGTTGAAAAACCACTTTTCGCACTTGTGTTGGTGCAGGAAACCACTTTTGCACTTGTATTAGTGTGGAAAAAACACTTTTTGCACTTGTGATAGTGTTCAAAAACCACTTTTCGCACTTGTGTTAGTGTTGAAAAACCACTTTTCGCACTTGTGTTGGTGCAGGAAACCACTTTTGCACTTGTATTAGTGTGGAAAAACCACTTTTCGCACTTGTGTTAGTGTTGAAAAACCACTTTTCGCACTTGTGTTAGTGTTGAAAAACCACTTTTCGCACTTGTGTTGGTGCAGGAAACCACTTTTGCACTTGTATTAGTGTGGAAAAACACTTTTTGCACTTGTGATAGTGTTGAAAAACCACTTTTCGCACTTGTGTTAGTGTTGAAAAACCACTTTTCGCACTTGTGTTAGTGTTGAAAAACCACTTTTGGCACTTGTGTTGGTGCAGGAAACCACTTTTGCACTTGTATTAGTGTGGAAAAACCACTTTTCGCACTTGTGTTAGTGTTGAAAAACCACTTTTCGCACTTGTGTTAGTGTTGAAAAACCACTTTTCGCACTTGTGTTGGTGCAGGAAACCACTTTTGCACTTGTATTAGTGTGGAAAAAACACTTTTTGCACTTGTGATAGTGTTGAAAAACCACTTTTCGCACTTGTGTTAGTGTTGAAAAACCACTTTTCGCACTTGTGTTGGTGTTGAAAAACCACTTTTTGCACTAGTGTTAGTGTTGAAAAACCACTTTTCGCACTTGTGTTGGTGCAGGAAACCACTTTTGCACTTGTATTAGTGTGGAAAAACCACTTTTCGCACTTGTGTTAGTGTTGAAAAACCACTTTTCGCACTTGTGTTTGTGTTGAAAAACCACTTTTCGCACTTGTGTTGGTGCAGGAAACCACTTTTGCACTTGTATTAGTGTGGAAAAAACACTTTTTGCACTTGTGATAGTGTTGAAAACCCACTTTTCGCACTTGTGTTAGTGTTGAAAAACCATTTTTCGCACTTGTGTTAGTGTTGAAAAACCACTTTTCGCACTTGTGTTGGTGCAGGAAACCACTTTTGCACTTGTATTAGTGTTGAAAAAACACTTTTCGCACTTGTGTTAGTGTTGAAAAACCACTTTTCGCACTTGTGTTAGTGTTGAAAAACCACTTTTCGCACTTGTGTTAGTGTTGAAAAACCACTTTTTGCACTTGTGTTGGTGCAGGAAACCACTTTTGCACTTGTATTAGTGTGGAAAAAACACTTTTTGCACTTGTGATAGTGTTGAAAAACCACTTTTCGCACTTGTGTTAGTGTTGAAAAACCACTTTTCGCACTTGTGTTGGTGCAGGAAACCACTTTTGCACTTGTATTAGTGTGGAAAAAACACTTTTTGCACTTGTGATAGTGTTGAAAAACCACTTTTCGCACTTGTGTTAGTGTTGAAAAACCACTTTCCGCACTTGTGTTAGTGTTGAAAAACCACTTTTCGCACTTGTGTTGGTGCAGGAAACCACTTTTGCACTTGTATTAGTGTGGAAAAACCACTTTTCGCACTTGTGTTAGTGTTGAAAAACCACTTTTCGCACTTGTGTTAGTGTTGAAAACCCACTTTTCGCACTTGTGTTGGTGCAGGAAACCACTTTTGCACTTGTATTAGTGTGGAAAAAACACTTTTTGCACTTGTGATAGTGTTGAAAAACCACTTTTCGCACTTGTGTTCGTGTTGAAAAACCACTTTTCGCACTTGTGTTGGTGCAGGAAACCACTTTTGCACTTGTATTAGTGTGGAAAAACCACTTTTCGCACTTGTGTTAGTGTTGAAAAACCACTTTTCGCACTTGTGTTAGTGTTGAAAAACCACTTTTCGCACTTGTGTTGGTGCAGGAAACCACTTTCGCACTTGTATTAGTGTGGAAAAAACACTTTTTGCACTTGTGATAGTGTTGAAAAACCACTTTTCACACTTGTGTTAGTGTTGAAAAACCACTTTTCGCACTTGTGTTAGTGTTGAAAAACTACTTTTCGCACTTGTGTTGGTGCAGGAAACCACTTTTGCACTTGTATTAGTGTGGAAAAACACTTTTTGCACTTGTGATAGTGTTGAAAAACCACTTTTCGCACTTGTGTTAGTGTTGAAAAACCACTTTCCGCACTTGTGTTAGTGTTGAAAAACCACTTTTCGCACTTGTGCTGGTGCAGGAAACCACTTTTGCACTTGTATTAGTGTGGAAAAACCACTTTTCGCACTTGTGTTAGTGTTGAAAAACCACTTTTCGCACTTGTGTTAGTGTTGAAAAACCACTTTTCGCACTTGTGTTGGTGCAGGAAACCACTTTTGCACTTGTATTAGTGTGGAAAAAACACTTTTTGCACTTGTGATAGTGTTGAAAAACCACTTTTCACACTTGTGTTAGTGTTGAAAAACCACTTTTCGCACTTGTGTTAGTGTTGAAAAACCACTTTTCGCACTTGTGTTGGTGCAGGAAACCACTTTTGCACTTGTATTAGTGTGGAAAAAACACTTTTTGCACTTGTGATAGTGTTGAAAAACCACTTTTTGCAATTGTGTTAGTGTTGAAAAACCACTTTTCGCACTTGTGTTAGTGTTGAAAAACCACTTTTCACACTTGTGTTGGTGCAGGAAACCACTTTTGCACTTGTATTAGTGTGGAAAAAACACATTTTGCACTTGTGATAGTGTTGAAAAACCACTTTTCGCACTTGTGTTAGTGTTGAAAAACCAATTTTCGCACTTGTGTTGGTGCAGGCAACCACTTTTGCACTTTTATTAGTGTGGAAAAAACACTTTTCTCACTTGTGTTAGTGTTGAAAAACCACTTTTCGCACTTGTGTTAGTGTTGAAAAACCACTTTTCGCACTTGTGTTGGTGCAGGAAGCCACTTTTGCATTTGTATTAGTGTGGAAAAAACACTTTTTGCACTTGTGATAGGGTTGAAAAACCACTTTTCGCACTTATGTTAGTGTTGAAAAACCACTTTCGCACTTGTGTTGGTGCAGGAAACCACTTTTGCACTTGTATTAGTGTGGAAAAACCACTTTTCGCACTTGTCTTAGTGTTCAAAAACCACTTTTCGCATTTGTGTTAGTGTTGAAAAACCACTTTTCGCACTTGTATTAGTGTGGAAAAAACACTTTTTGCACTTGTGATAGTGTTGAAAAACCACTTTTTGCAATTGTGTTAGTGTTGAAAAACCACTTTTCGCACTTGTGTTAGTGTTGAAAAACCACTTTTCACACTTGTGTTGGTGCAGGAAACCACTTTTGCACTTGTATTAGTGTGGAAAAAACACGTTTTGCACTTGTGATAGTGTTGAAAAACCACTTTTCGCACTTGTGTTAGTGTTGAAAAACCAATTTTCGCACTTGTGTTGGTGCAGGCAACCACTTTTGCACTTTTATTAGTGTGGAAAAAACACTTTTCTCACTTGTGTTAGTGTTGAAAAACCACTTTTCGCACTTGTGTTAGTGTTGAAAAACCACTTTTCGCACTTGTGTTGGTGCAGGAAGCCACTTTTGCATTTGTATTAGTGTGGAAAAAACACTTTTTGCACTTGTGATAGGGTTGAAAAACCACTTTTCGCACTTATGTTAGTGTTGAAAAACCACTTTTCGCACTTGTGTTGGTGCAGGAAACCACTTTTGCACTTGTATTAGTGTTGAAAAAACACTTTTCGCACTTGTGTTAGTGTTGAAAAACCACTTTTCGCACTTGTGTTAGTGTTGAAAAACCACTTTTCGCACTTGTGTTAGTGTTGAAAAACCACTTTTTGCACTTGTGTTGGTGCAGGAAACCACTTTTGCACTTGTATTAGTGTGGAAAAAACACTTTTTGCACTTGTGATAGTGTTGAAAAACCACTTTTCGCACTTGTGTTAGTGTTGAAAAACCACTTTTCGCACTTGTGTTGGTGCAGGAAACCACTTTTGCACTTGTATTAGTGTGGAAAAAACACTTTTTGCACTTGTGATAGTGTTGAAAAACCACTTTTCGCACTTGTGTTAGTGTTGAAAAACCACTTTCCGCACTTGTGTTAGTGTTGAAAAACCACTTTTCGCACTTGTGTTGGTGCAGGAAACCACTTTTGCACTTGTATTAGTGTGGAAAAACCACTTTTCGCACTTGTGTTAGTGTTGAAAAACCACTTTTCGCACTTGTGTTAGTGTTGAAAAACCACTTTTCGCACTTGTGTTGGTGCAGGAAACCACTTTTGCACTTGTATTAGTGTGGAAAAAACACTTTTTGCACTTGTGATAGTGTTGAAAAACCACTTTTCGCACTTGTGTTCGTGTTGAAAAACCACTTTTCGCACTTGTGTTGGTGCAGGAAACCACTTTTGCACTTGTATTAGTGTGGAAAAACCACTTTTCGCACTTGTGTTAGTGTTGAAAAACCACTTTTCGCACTTGTGTTAGTGTTGAAAAACCACTTTTCGCACTTGTGTTGGTGCAGGAAACCACTTTCGCACTTGTATTAGTGTGGAAAAAACACTTTTTGCACTTGTGATAGTGTTGAAAAACCACTTTTCACACTTGTGTTAGTGTTGAAAAACCACTTTTCGCACTTGTGTTAGTGTTGAAAAACTACTTTTCGCACTTGTGTTGGTGCAGGAAACCACTTTTGCACTTGTATTAGTGTGGAAAAACACTTTTTGCACTTGTGATAGTGTTGAAAAACCACTTTTTGCACTTGTGTTAGTGTTGAAAAACCACTTTCCGCACTTGTGTTAGTGTTGAAAAACCACTTTTCGCACTTGTGCTGGTGCAGGAAACCACTTTTGCACTTGTATTAGTGTGGAAAAACCACTTTTCGCACTTGTGTTAGTGTTGAAAAACCACTTTTCGCACTTGTGTTAGTGTTGAAAAACCACTTTTCGCACTTGTGTTGGTGCAGGAAACCACTTTTGCACTTGTATTAGTGTGGAAAAAACACTTTTTGCACTTGTGATAGTGTTGAAAAACCACTTTTCACACTTGTGTTAGTGTTGAAAAACCACTTTTCGCACTTGTGTTAGTGTTGAAAAACCACTTTTCGCACTTGTGTTGGTGCAGGAAACCACTTTTGCACTTGTATTAGTGTGGAAAAAACACTTTTTGCACTTGTGATAGTGTTGAAAAACCACTTTTTGCAATTGTGTTAGTGTTGAAAAACCACTTTTCGCACTTGTGTTAGTGTTGAAAAACCACTTTTCACACTTGTGTTGGTGCAGGAAACCACTTTTGCACTTGTATTAGTGTGGAAAAAACACATTTTGCACTTGTGATAGTGTTGAAAAACCACTTTTCGCACTTGTGTTAGTGTTGAAAAACCAATTTTCGCACTTGTGTTGGTGCAGGCAACCACTTTTGCACTTTTATTAGTGTGGAAAAAACACTTTTCTCACTTGTGTTAGTGTTGAAAAACCACTTTTCGCACTTGTGTTAGTGTTGAAAAACCACTTTTCGCACTTGTGTTGGTGCAGGAAGCCACTTTTGCATTTGTATTAGTGTGGAAAAAACACTTTTTGCACTTGTGATAGGGTTGAAAAACCACTTTTCGCACTTATGTTAGTGTTGAAAAACCACTTTCGCACTTGTGTTGGTGCAGGAAACCACTTTTGCACTTGTATTAGTGTGGAAAAACCACTTTTCGCACTTGTCTTAGTGTTGAAAAACCACTTTTCGCATTTGTGTTAGTGTTGAAAAACCACTTTTCGCACTTGTATTAGTGTGGAAAAAACACTTTTTGCACTTGTGATAGTGTTGAAAAACCACTTTTTGCAATTGTGTTAGTGTTGAAAAACCACTTTTCGCACTTGTGTTAGTGTTGAAAAACCACTTTTCACACTTGTGTTGGTGCAGGAAACCACTTTTGCACTTGTATTAGTGTGGAAAAAACACGTTTTGCACTTGTGATAGTGTTGAAAAACCACTTTTCGCACTTGTGTTAGTGTTGAAAAACCAATTTTCGCACTTGTGTTGGTGCAGGCAACCACTTTTGCACTTTTATTAGTGTGGAAAAAACACTTTTCTCACTTGTGTTAGTGTTGAAAAACCACTTTTCGCACTTGTGTTAGTGTTGAAAAACCACTTTTCGCACTTGTGTTGGTGCAGGAAGCCACTTTTGCATTTGTATTAGTGTGGAAAAAACACTTTTTGCACTTGTGATAGGGTTGAAAAACCACTTTTCGCACTTATGTTAGTGTTGAAAAACCACTTTTCGCACTTGTGTTGGTGCAGGAAACCACTTTTGCACTTGTATTAGTGTGGAAAAACCACTTTTCGCACTTGTCTTAGTGTTGAAAAACCACTTTTCGCACTTGTGTTAGTGTTGAAAAACCACTTTTCGCACTTGTGTTGGTGCAGGAAACCACTTTTGCACTTGTATTAGTGTCGAAAAAACACTTTTTGCACTTGCGATAGTGTTGAAAAACCACTTTTCGCACTCGTGTTAGTGTTGAAAAACCACTTTTCGCACTTGTGTTGGTGCAGGAAACCACTTTTGCACTTGTATTAGTGTGGAAAAAACACTTTTTGCACTTGTGATAGTGTTGAAAAACCACTTTTCGCACTTGTGTTAGTGTTGAAAAACCACTTTTCGCACTTGTGTTGGTGCAGGAAACCACTTTTGCACTTGTATTAGTGTGGGAAAAACCACTTTTCGCACTTGTGTTAGTGTTGAAAAACCACTTTTCGCACTTGTGTTAGTGTTGAAAAACCACTTTTCGCACTTGTGTTGGTGCAGGAAACCACTTTTGCACTTGTATTAGTGTGGAAAAAACACTTTTTGCAATTGTGATAGTGTTGAAAAACCAGTTTTCGCACTTGTGTTAGTGTTGAAAAACCACTTTTCGCACTTGTGTTAGTGTTGAAAAACCACTTTTCGCACTTGTGTTGGTGCAGGAAACCACTTTTGCACTTGTATTAGTGTGGAAAAAACACTTTTTGCACTTGTGATAGTGTTCAAAAACCACTTTTCGCACTTGTGTTAGTGTTGAAAAACCACTTTTCGCACTTGTGTTGGTGCAGGAAACCACTTTCGCACTTGTATTAGTGTGGAAAAAACACTTTTTGCACTTGTGATAGTGTTGAAAAACCACTTTTCACACTTGTGTTAGTGTTGAAAAACCACTTTTCGCACTTGTGTTAGTGTTGAAAAACTACTTTTCGCACTTGTGTTGGTGCAGGAAACCACTTTTGCACTTGTATTAGTGTGGAAAAACACTTTTTGCACTTGTGATAGTGTTGAAAAACCACTTTTCGCACTTGTGTTAGTGTTGAAAAACCACTTTCCGCACTTGTGTTAGTGTTGAAAAACCACTTTTCGCACTTGTGCTGGTGCAGGAAACCACTATTGCACTTGTATTAGTGTGGAAAAACCACTTTTCGCACTTGTGTTAGTGTTGAAAAACCACTTTTCGCACTTGTGTTAGTGTTGAAAAACCACTTTTCGCACTTGTGTTGGTGCAGGAAACCACTTTTGCACTTGTATTAGTGTGGAAAAAACACTTTTTGCACTTGTGATAGTGTTGAAAAACCACTTTTCACACTTGTGTTAGTGTTGAAAAACCACTTTTCGCACTTGTGTTAGTGTTGAAAAACCACTTTTCGCACTTGTGTTGGTGCAGGAAACCACTTTTGCACTTGTATTAGTGTGGAAAAAACACTTTTTGCACTTGTGATAGTGTTGAAAAACCACTTTTTGCAATTGTGTTAGTGTTGAAAAACCACTTTTCGCACTTGTGTTAGTGTTGAAAAACCACTTTTCACACTTGTGTTGGTGCAGGAAACCACTTTTGCACTTGTATTAGTGTGGAAAAAACACGTTTTGCACTTGTGATAGTGTTGAAAAACCACTTTTCGCACTTGTGTTAGTGTTGAAAAACCAATTTTCGCACTTGTGTTGGTGCAGGCAACCACTTTTGCACTTTTATTAGTGTGGAAAAAACACTTTTCTCACTTGTGTTAGTGTTGAAAAACCACTTTTCGCACTTGTGTTAGTGTTGAAAAACCACTTTTCGCACTTGTGTTGGTGCAGGAAGCCACTTTTGCATTTGTATTAGTGTGGAAAAAACACTTTTTGCACTTGTGATAGGGTTGAAAAACCACTTTTCGCACTTATGTTAGTGTTGAAAAACCACTTTCGCACTTGTGTTGGTGCAGGAAACCACTTTTGCACTTGTATTAGTGTGGAAAAACCACTTTTCGCACTTGTGATAGTGTTGAAAACCCACTTTTCGCACTTGTGTTGGTGCAGGAAACCACTTTTGCACTTGTATTAGTGTCGAAAAAACACTTTTTGCACTTGCGATAGTGTTGAAAAACCACTTTTCGCACTCGTGTTAGTGTTGAAAAACCACTTTTCGCACTTGTGTTGGTGCAGGAAACCACTTTTGCACTTGTATTAGTGTGGAAAAAACACTTTTTGCACTTGTGATAGTGTTGAAAAACCACTTTTCGCACTTGTGTTAGTGTTGAAAAACCACTTTTCGCACTTGTGTTGGTGCAGGAAACCACTTTTGCACTTGTATTAGTGTGGGAAAAACCACTTTTCGCACTTGTGTTAGTGTTGAAAAACCACTTTTCGCACTTGTGTTAGTGTTGAAAAACCACTTTTCGCACTTGTGTTGGTGCAGGAAACCACTTTTGCACTTGTATTAGTGTGGAAAAAACACTTTTTGCAATTGTGATAGTGTTGAAAAACCAGTTTTCGCACTTGTGTTAATGTTGAAAAACCACTTTTCGCACTTGTGTTAGTGTTGAAAAACCACTTTTCGCACTTGTGTTGGTGCAGGAAACCACTTTTGCACTTGTATTAGTGTGGAAAAAACACTTTTTGCACTTGTGATAGTGTTCAAAAACCACTTTTCGCACTTGTGTTAGTGTTGAAAAACCACTTTTCGCACTTGTGTTGGTGCAGGAAACCACTTTTGCACTTGTATTAGTGTGGAAAAACCACTTTTCGCACTTGTGTTAGTGTTGAAAAACCACTTTTCGCACTTGTGTTAGTGTTGAAAAACCACTTTTCGCACTTGTGTTGGTGCAGGAAACCACTTTTGCACTTGTATTAGTGTGGAAAAACACTTTTTGCACTTGTGATAGTGTTGAAAAACCACTTTTCGCACTTGTGTTAGTGTTGAAAAACCACTTTTCGCACTTGTGTTAGTGTTGAAAAACCACTTTTGGCACTTGTGTTGGTGCAGGAAACCACTTTTGCACTTGTATTAGTGTGGCAAAACCACTTTTCGCACTTGTGTTAGTGTTGAAAAACCACTTTTCGCACTTGTGTTAGTGTTGAAAAACCACTTTTCGCACTTGTGTTGGTGCAGGAAACCACTTTTGCACTTGTATTAGTGTGGAAAAAACACTTTTTGCACTTGTGATAGTGTTGAAAAACCACTTTTCGCACTTGTGTTAGTGTTGAAAAACCACTTTTCGCACTTGTGTTGGTGTTGAAAAACCACTTTTCGCACTAGTGTTAGTGTTGAAAAACCACTTTTCGCACTTGTGTTGGTGCAGGAAACCACTTTTGCACTTGTATTAGTGTGGAAAAACCACTTTTCGCACTTGTGTTAGTGTTGAAAAACCACTTTTCGCACTTGTGTTTGTGTTGAAAAACCACTTTTCGCACTTGTGTTGGTGCAGGAAACCACTTTTGCACTTGTATTAGTGTGGAAAAAACACTTTTTGCACTTGTGATAGTGTTGAAAACCCACTTTTCGCACTTGTGTTAGTGTTGAAAAACCATTTTTCGCACTTGTGTTAGTGTTGAAAAACCACTTTTCGCACTTGTGTTGGTGCAGGAAACCACTTTTGCACTTGTATTAGTGTTGAAAAAACACTTTTCGCACTTGTGTTAGTGTTGAAAAACCACTTTTCGCACTTGTGTTAGTGTTGAAAAACCACTTTTCGCACTTGTGTTAGTGTTGAAAAACCACTTTTTGCACTTGTGTTGGTGCAGGAAACCACTTTTGCACTTGTATTAGTGTGGAAAAAACACTTTTTGCACTTGTGATAGTGTTGAAAAACCACTTTTCGCACTTGTGTTAGTGTTGAAAAACCACTTTTCGCACTTGTGTTGGTGCAGGAAACCACTTTTGCACTTGTATTAGTGTGGAAAAAACACTTTTTGCACTTGTGATAGTGTTGAAAAACCACTTTTCGCACTTGTGTTAGTGTTGAAAAACCACTTTCCGCACTTGTGTTAGTGTTGAAAAACCACTTTTCGCACTTGTGTTGGTGCAGGAAACCACTTTTGCACTTGTATTAGTGTGGAAAAACCACTTTTCGCACTTGTGTTAGTGTTGAAAAACCACTTTTCGCACTTGTGTTAGTGTTGAAAAACCACTTTTCGCACTTGTGTTGGTGCAGGAAACCACTTTTGCACTTGTATTAGTGTGGAAAAAACACTTTTTGCACTTGTGATAGTGTTGAAAAACCACTTTTCGCACTTGTGTTCGTGTTGAAAAACCACTTTTCGCACTTGTGTTGGTGCAGGAAACCACTTTTGCACTTGTATTAGTGTGGAAAAACCACTTTTCGCACTTGTGTTAGTGTTGAAAAACCACTTTTCGCACTTGTGTTAGTGTTGAAAAACCACTTTTCGCACTTGTGTTGGTGCAGGAAACCACTTTCGCACTTGTATTAGTGTGGAAAAAACACTTTTTGCACTTGTGATAGTGTTGAAAAACCACTTTTCACACTTGTGTTAGTGTTGAAAAACCACTTTTCGCACTTGTGTTAGTGTTGAAAAACTACTTTTCGCACTTGTGTTGGTGCAGGAAACCACTTTTGCACTTGTATTAGTGTGGAAAAACACTTTTTGCACTTGTGATAGTGTTGAAAAACCACTTTTCGCACTTGTGTTAGTGTTGAAAAACCACTTTCCGCACTTGTGTTAGTGTTGAAAAACCACTTTTCGCACTTGTGCTGGTGCAGGAAACCACTTTTGCACTTGTATTAGTGTGGAAAAACCACTTTTCGCACTTGTGTTAGTGTTGAAAAACCACTTTTCGCACTTGTGTTAGTGTTGAAAAACCACTTTTCGCACTTGTGTTGGTGCAGGAAACCACTTTTGCACTTGTATTAGTGTGGAAAAAACACTTTTTGCACTTGTGATAGTGTTGAAAAACCACTTTTCACACTTGTGTTAGTGTTGAAAAACCACTTTTCGCACTTGTGTTAGTGTTGAAAAACCACTTTTCGCACTTGTGTTGGTGCAGGAAACCACTTTTGCACTTGTATTAGTGTGGAAAAAACACTTTTTGCACTTGTGATAGTGTTGAAAAACCACTTTTTGCAATTGTGTTAGTGTTGAAAAACCACTTTTCGCACTTGTGTTAGTGTTGAAAAACCACTTTTCACACTTGTGTTGGTGCAGGAAACCACTTTTGCACTTGTATTAGTGTGGAAAAAACACATTTTGCACTTGTGATAGTGTTGAAAAACCACTTTTCGCACTTGTGTTAGTGTTGAAAAACCCATTTTCGCACTTGTGTTGGTGCAGGCAACCACTTTTGCACTTTTATTAGTGTGGAAAAAACACTTTTCTCACTTGTGTTAGTGTTGAAAAACCACTTTTCGCACTTGTGTTAGTGTTGAAAAACCACTTTTCGCACTTGTGTTGGTGCAGGAAGCCACTTTTGCATTTGTATTAGTGTGGAAAAAACACTTTTTGCACTTGTGATAGGGTTGAAAAACCACTTTTCGCACTTATGTTAGTGTTGAAAAACCACTTTCGCACTTGTGTTGGTGCAGGAAACCACTTTTGCACTTGTATTAGTGTGGAAAAACCACTTTTCGCACTTGTCTTAGTGTTGAAAAACCACTTTTCGCATTTGTGTTAGTGTTGAAAAACCACTTTTCGCACTTGTGTTGGTGCAGGAAACCACTTTTGCACTTGTATTAGTGTCGAAAAAACACTTTTTGCACTTGCGATAGTGTTGAAAAACCACTTTTCGCACTCGTGTTAGTGTTGAAAAACCACTTTTCGCACTTGTGTTGGTGCAGGAAACCACTTTTGCACTTGTATTAGTGTGGAAAAAACACTTTTTGCACTTGTGATAGTGTTGAAAAACCACTTTTCGCACTTGTGTTAGTGTTGAAAAACCACTTTTCGCACTTGTGTTGGTGCAGGAAACCACTTTTGCACTTGTATTAGTGTGGGAAAAACCACTTTTCGCACTTGTGTTAGTGTTGAAAAACCACTTTTCGCACTTGTGTTAGTGTTGAAAAACCACTTTTCGCACTTGTGTTGGTGCAGGAAACCACTTTTGCACTTGTATTAGTGTGGAAAAAACACTTTTTGCAATTGTGATAGTGTTGAAAAACCACTTTTCGCACTTGTGTTAGTGTTGAAAAACCACTTTTCGCACTTGTGTTAGTGTTGAAAAACCACTTTTCGCACTTGTGTTGGTGCAGGAAACCACTTTTGCACTTGTATTAGTGTGGAAAAAACACTTTTTGCACTTGTGATAGTGTTCAAAAACCACTTTTCGCACTTGTGTTAGTGTTGAAAAACCACTTTTCGCACTTGTGTTGGTGCAGGAAACCACTTTTGCACTTGTATTAGTGTGGAAAAACCACTTTTCGCACTTGTGTTAGTGTTGAAAAACCACTTTTCGCACTTGTGTTAGTGTTGAAAAACCACTTTTCGCACTTGTGTTGGTGCAGGAAACCACTTTTGCACTTGTATTAGTGTGGAAAAACACTTTTTGCACTTGTGATAGTGTTGAAAAACCACTTTTCGCACTTGTGTTAGTGTTGAAAAACCACTTTTCGCACTTGTGTTAGTGTTGAAAAACCACTTTTCGCACTTGTGTTGGTGCAGGAAACCACTTTTGCACTTGTATTAGTGTGGAAAAACCACTTTTCGCACTTGTGTTAGTGTTGAAAAACCACTTTTCGCACTTGTGTTAGTGTTGAAAAACCACTTTTCGCACTTGTGTTGGTGCAGGAAACCACTTTTGCACTTGTATTAGTGTGGAAAAAACACTTTTTGCACTTGTGATAGTGTTGAAAAACCACTTTTCGCACTTGTGTTAGTGTTGAAAAACCACTTTTCGCACTTGTGTTGGTGTTGAAAAACCACTTTTCGCACTTGTGTTAGTGTTGAAAAACCACTTTTCGCACTTGTGTTGGTGCAGGAAACCACTTTTGCACTTGTATTAGTGTGGAAAAACCACTTTTCGCACTTGTGTTAGTGTTGAAAAACCACTTTTCGCACTTGTGTTTGTGTTGAAAAACCACTTTTCGCACTTGTGTTGGTGCAGGAAACCACTTTTGCACTTGTATTAGTGTGGAAAAAACACTTTTTGCACTTGTGATAGTGTTGAAAACCCACTTTTCGCACTTGTGTTAGTGTTGAAAAACCACTTTTCGCACTTGTGTTAGTGTTGAAAAACCACTTTTCATACTTGTGTTGGTGCAGGAAACCACTTTTGCACTTGTATTAGTGTTGAAAAAACACTTTTCGCACTTGTGTTAGTGTTGAAAAACCACTTTTTGCACTTGTGTTAGTGTTGAAAAACCACTTTTCGCACTTGTGTTAGTGTTGAAAAACCACTTTTTGCACTTGTGTTGGTGCAGGAAACCACTTTTGCACTTGTATTAGTGTGGAAAAAACACTTTTTGCACTTGTGATAGTGTTGAAAAACCACTTTTCGCACTTGTGTTAGTGTTGAAAAACCAATTTTCGCACTTGTGTTGGTGCAGGCAACCACTTTTGCACTTTTATTAGTGTGGAAAAAACACTTTTCTCACTTGTGTTAGTGTTGAAAAACCACTTTTCGCACTTGTGTTAGTGTTGAAAAACCACTTTTCGCACTTGTGTTGGTGCAGGAAGCCACTTTTGCATTTGTATTAGTGTGGAAAAAACACTTTTTGCACTTGTGATAGGGTTGAAAAACCACTTTTCGCACTTATGTTAGTGTTGAAAAACCACTTTTCGCACTTGTGTTGGTGCAGGAAACCACTTTTGCACTTGTATTAGTGTGGAAAAACCACTTTTCGCACTTGTCTTAGTGTTGAAAAACCACTTTTCGCACTTGTGTTAGTGTTGAAAAACCACTTTTCGCACTTGTGTTGGTGCAGGAAACCACTTTTGCACTTGTATTAGTGTCGAAAAAACACTTTTTGCACTTGCGATAGTGTTGAAAAACCACTTTTCGCACTCGTGTTAGTGTTGAAAAACCACTTTTCGCACTTGTGTTGGTGCAGGAAACCACTTTTGCACTTGTATTAGTGTGGAAAAAACACTTTTTGCACTTGTGATAGTGTTGAAAAACCACTTTTCGCACTTGTGTTAGTGTTGAAAAACCACTTTTCGCACTTGTGTTGGTGCAGGAAACCACTTTTGCACTTGTATTAGTGTGGGAAAAACCACTTTTCGCACTTGTGTTAGTGTTGAAAAACCACTTTTCGCACTTGTGTTAGTGTTGAAAAACCACTTTTCGCACTTGTGTTGGTGCAGGAAACCACTTTTGCACTTGTATTAGTGTGGAAAAAACACTTTTTGCAATTGTGATAGTGTTGAAAAACCACTTTTCGCACTTGTGTTAGTGTTGAAAAACCACTTTTCGCACTTGTGTTAGTGTTGAAAAACCACTTTTCGCACTTGTGTTGGTGCAGGAAACCACTTTTGCACTTGTATTAGTGTGGAAAAAACACTTTTTGCACTTGTGATAGTGTTCAAAAACCACTTTTCGCACTTGTGTTAGTGTTGAAAAACCACTTTTCGCACTTGTGTTGGTGCAGGAAACCACTTTTGCACTTGTATTAGTGTGGAAAAACCACTTTTCGCACTTGTGTTAGTGTTGAAAAACCACTTTTCGCACTTGTGTTAGTGTTGAAAAACCACTTTTCGCACTTGTGTTGGTGCAGGAAACCACTTTTGCACTTGTATTAGTGTGGAAAAAACACTTTTTGCACTTGTGATAGTGTTCAAAAACCACTTTTCGCACTTGTGTTAGTGTTGAAAAACCACTTTTCGCACTTGTGTTGGTGCAGGAAACCACTTTTGCACTTGTATTAGTGTGGAAAAACCACTTTTCGCACTTGTGTTAGTGTTGAAAAACCACTTTTCGCACTTGTGTTCGTGTTGAAAAACCACTTTTCGCACTTGTGTTGGTGCAGGAAACCACTTTTGCACTTGTATTAGTGTGGAAAAACCACTTTTCGCACTTGTGTTAGTGTTGAAAAACCACTTTTCGCACTTGTGTTAGTGTTGAAAAACCACTTTTCGCACTTGTGTTAGTGTTGAAAAACCACTTTTCGCACTTGTGTTGGTGCAGGAAACCACTTTCGCACTTGTATTAGTGTGGAAAAACCACTTTTCGCACTTGTCTTAGTGTTGAAAAACCACTTTTCGCACTTGTGTTAGTGTTGAAAAACCACTTTTCGCACTTGTGTTGGTGCAGGAAACCACTTTTGCACTTGTATTAGTGTCGAAAAAACACTTTTTGCACTTGCGATAGTGTTGAAAAACCACTTTTCGCACTCGTGTTAGTGTTGAAAAACCACTTTTCGCACTTGTGTTGGTGCAGGAAACCACTTTTGCACTTGTATTAGTGTGGAAAAAACACTTTTTGCACTTGTGATAGTGTTGAAAAACCACTTTTCGCACTTGTGTTAGTGTTGAAAAACCACTTTTCGCACTTGTGTTGGTGCAGGAAACCACTTTTGCACTTGTATTAGTGTGGGAAAAACCACTTTTCGCACTTGTGTTAGTGTTGAAAAACCACTTTTCGCACTTGTGTTAGTGTTGAAAAACCACTTTTCGCACTTGTGTTGGTGCAGGAAACCACTTTTGCACTTGTATTAGTGTGGAAAAAACACTTTTTGCAATTGTGATAGTGTTGAAAAACCACTTTTCGCACTTGTGTTAGTGTTGAAAAACCACTTTTCGCACTTGTGTTAGTGTTGAAAAACCACTTTTCGCACTTGTGTTGGTGCAGGAAACCACTTTTGCACTTGTATTAGTGTGGAAAAAACACTTTTTGCACTTGTGATAGTGTTCAAAAACCACTTTTCGCACTTGTGTTAGTGTTGAAAAACCACTTTTCGCACTTGTGTTGGTGCAGGAAACCACTTTTGCACTTGTATTAGTGTGGAAAAACCACTTTTCGCACTTGTGTTAGTGTTGAAAAACCACTTTTCGCACTTGTGTTAGTGTTGAAAAACCACTTTTCGCACTTGTGTTGGTGCAGGAAACCACTTTTGCACTTGTATTAGTGTGGAAAAAACACTTTTTGCACTTGTGATAGTGTTCAAAAACCACTTTTCGCACTTGTGTTAGTGTTGAAAAACCACTTTTCGCACTTGTGTTGGTGCAGGAAACCACTTTTGCACTTGTATTAGTGTGGAAAAACCACTTTTCGCACTTGTGTTAGTGTTGAAAAACCACTTTTCGCACTTGTGTTAGTGTTGAAAAACCACTTTTCGCACTTGTGTTGGTGCAGGAAACCACTTTTGCACTTGTATTAGTGTGGAAAAACACTTTTTGCACTTGTGATAGTGTTGAAAAACCACTTTTCGCACTTGTGTTAGTGTTGAAAAACCACTTTTCGCACTTGTGTTAGTGTTGAAAAACCACTTTTGGCACTTGTGTTGGTGCAGGAAACCACTTTTGCACTTGTATTAGTGTGGCAAAACCACTTTTCGCACTTGTGTTAGTGTTGAAAAACCACTTTTCGCACTTGTGTTAGTGTTGAAAAACCACTTTTCGCACTTGTGTTGGTGCAGGAAACCACTTTTGCACTTGTATTAGTGTGGAAAAAACACTTTTTGCACTTGTGATAGTGTTGAAAAACCACTTTTCGCACTTGTGTTAGTGTTGAAAAACCACTTTTCGCACTTGTGTTGGTGTTGAAAAACCACTTTTCGCACTAGTGTTAGTGTTGAAAAACCACTTTTCGCACTTGTGTTGGTGCAGGAAACCACTTTTGCACTTGTATTAGTGTGGAAAAACCACTTTTCGCACTTGTGTTAGTGTTGAAAAACCACTTTTCGCACTTGTGTTTGTGTTGAAAAACCACTTTTCGCACTTGTGTTGGTGCAGGAAACCACTTTTGCACTTGTATTAGTGTGGAAAAAACACTTTTTGCACTTGTGATAGTGTTGAAAACCCACTTTTCGCACTTGTGTTAGTGTTGAAAAACCATTTTTCGCACTTGTGTTAGTGTTGAAAAACCACTTTTCGCACTTGTGTTGGTGCAGGAAACCACTTTTGCACTTGTATTAGTGTTGAAAAAACACTTTTCGCACTTGTGTTAGTGTTGAAAAACCACTTTTCGCACTTGTGTTAGTGTTGAAAAACCACTTTTCGCACTTGTGTTAGTGTTGAAAAACCACTTTTTGCACTTGTGTTGGTGCAGGAAACCACTTTTGCACTTGTATTAGTGTGGAAAAAACACTTTTTGCACTTGTGATAGTGTTGAAAAACCACTTTTCGCACTTGTGTTAGTGTTGAAAAACCACTTTTCGCACTTGTGTTGGTGCAGGAAACCACTTTTGCACTTGTATTAGTGTGGAAAAAACACTTTTTGCACTTGTGATAGTGTTGAAAAACCACTTTTCGCACTTGTGTTAGTGTTGAAAAACCACTTTCCGCACTTGTGTTAGTGTTGAAAAACCACTTTTCGCACTTGTGTTGGTGCAGGAAACCACTTTTGCACTTGTATTAGTGTGGAAAAACCACTTTTCGCACTTGTGTTAGTGTTGAAAAACCACTTTTCGCACTTGTGTTAGTGTTGAAAAACCACTTTTCGCACTTGTGTTGGTGCAGGAAACCACTTTTGCACTTGTATTAGTGTGGAAAAAACACTTTTTGCACTTGTGATAGTGTTGAAAAACCACTTTTCGCACTTGTGTTCGTGTTGAAAAACCACTTTTCGCACTTGTGTTGGTGCAGGAAACCACTTTTGCACTTGTATTAGTGTGGAAAAACCACTTTTCGCACTTGTGTTAGTGTTGAAAAACCACTTTTCGCACTTGTGTTAGTGTTGAAAAACCACTTTTCGCACTTGTGTTGGTGCAGGAAACCACTTTCGCACTTGTATTAGTGTGGAAAAAACACTTTTTGCACTTGTGATAGTGTTGAAAAACCACTTTTCACACTTGTGTTAGTGTTGAAAAACCACTTTTCGCACTTGTGTTAGTGTTGAAAAACTACTTTTCGCACTTGTGTTGGTGCAGGAAACCACTTTTGCACTTGTATTAGTGTGGAAAAACACTTTTTGCACTTGTGATAGTGTTGAAAAACCACTTTTCGCACTTGTGTTAGTGTTGAAAAACCACTTTCCGCACTTGTGTTAGTGTTGAAAAACCATTTTTCGCACTTGTGCTGGTGCAGGAAACCACTTTTGCACTTGTATTAGTGTGGAAAAACCACTTTTCGCACTTGTGTTAGTGTTGAAAAACCACTTTTCGCACTTGTGTTAGTGTTGAAAAACCACTTTTCGCACTTGTGTTGGTGCAGGAAACCACTTTTGCACTTGTATTAGTGTGGAAAAAACACTTTTTGCACTTGTGATAGTGTTGAAAAACCACTTTTCACACTTGTGTTAGTGTTGAAAAACCACTTTTCGCACTTGTGTTAGTGTTGAAAAACCACTTTTCGCACTTGTGTTGGTGCAGGAAACCACTTTTGCACTTGTATTAGTGTGGAAAAAACACTTTTTGCACTTGTGATAGTGTTGAAAAACCACTTTTTGCAATTGTGTTAGTGTTGAAAAACCACTTTTCGCACTTGTGTTAGTGTTGAAAAACCACTTTTCACACTTGTGTTGGTGCAGGAAACCACTTTTGCACTTGTATTAGTGTGGAAAAAACACATTTTGCACTTGTGATAGTGTTGAAAAACCACTTTTCGCACTTGTGTTAGTGTTGAAAAACCAATTTTCGCACTTGTGTTGGTGCAGGCAACCACTTTTGCACTTTTATTAGTGTGGAAAAAACACTTTTCTCACTTGTGTTAGTGTTGAAAAACCACTTTTCGCACTTGTGTTAGTGTTGAAAAACCACTTTTCGCACTTGTGTTGGTGCAGGAAGCCACTTTTGCATTTGTATTAGTGTGGAAAAAACACTTTTTGCACTTGTGATAGGGTTGAAAAACCACTTTTCGCACTTATGTTAGTGTTGAAAAACCACTTTCGCACTTGTGTTGGTGCAGGAAACCACTTTTGCACTTGTATTAGTGTGGAAAAACCACTTTTCGCACTTGTCTTAGTGTTGAAAAACCACTTTTCGCATTTGTGTTAGTGTTGAAAAACCACTTTTCGCACTTGTGTTGGTGCAGGAAACCACTTTTGCACTTGTATTAGTGTCGAAAAAACACTTTTTGCACTTGCGATAGTGTTGAAAAACCACTTTTCGCACTCGTGTTAGTGTTGAAAAACCACTTTTCGCACTTGTGTTGGTGCAGGAAACCACTTTTGCACTTGTATTAGTGTGGAAAAAACACTTTTTGCACTTGTGATAGTGTTGAAAAACCACTTTTCGCACTTGTGTTAGTGTTGAAAAACCACTTTTCGCACTTGTGTTGGTGCAGGAAACCACTTTTGCACTTGTATTAGTGTGGGAAAAACCACTTTTCGCACTTGTGTTAGTGTTGAAAAACCACTTTTCGCACTTGTGTTAGTGTTGAAAAACCACTTTTCGCACTTGTGTTGGTGCAGGAAACCACTTTTGCACTTGTATTAGTGTGGAAAAAACACTTTTTGCAATTGTGATAGTGTTGAAAAACCACTTTTCGCACTTGTGTTAGTGTTGAAAAACCACTTTTCGCACTTGTGTTAGTGTTGAAAAACCACTTTTCGCACTTGTGTTGGTGCAGGAAACCACTTTTGCACTTGTATTAGTGTGGAAAAAACACTTTTTGCACTTGTGATAGTGTTCAAAAACCACTTTTCGCACTTGTGTTAGTGTTGAAAAACCACTTTTCGCACTTGTGTTGGTGCAGGAAACCACTTTTGCACTTGTATTAGTGTGGAAAAAACACTTTTCGCACTTGTGTTAGTGTTGAAAAACCACTTTTCGCACTTGTGTTAGTGTTGAAAAACCACTTTTCGCACTTGTGTTGGTGCAGGAAACCACTTTTGCACTTGTATTAGTGTGGAAAAACACTTTTTGCACTTGTGATAGTGTTGAAAAACCACTTTTCGCACTTGTGTTAGTGTTGAAAAACCACTTTTCGCACTTGTGTTAGTGTTGAAAAACCACTTTTCGCACTTGTGTTGGTGCAGGAAACCACTTTTGCACTTGTATTAGTGTGGAAAAACCACTTTTCGCACTTGTGTTAGTGTTGAAAAACCACTTTTCGCACTTGTGTTAGTGTTGAAAAACCACTTTTCGCACTTGTGTTGGTGCAGGAAACCACTTTTGCACTTGTATTAGTGTGGAAAAAACACTTTTTGCAC
This sequence comes from Myxine glutinosa, assembly GCF_964187855.1. Classification (NCBI taxonomy): domain Eukaryota; kingdom Metazoa; phylum Chordata; class Myxini; order Myxiniformes; family Myxinidae; genus Myxine; species Myxine glutinosa. Next base: position 43,296 of record NW_027618650.1, read on the forward strand.
TTGTGATAGTGTTGAAAAACCACTTTTCGCACTTGTGTTAGTGTTGAAAAACCACTTTTCGCACTTGTGTTGGTGTTGAAAAACCACTTTTCGCACTTGTGTTAGTGTTGAAAAACCACTTTTCGCACTTGTGTTGGTGCAGGAAACCACTTTTGCACTTGTATTAGTGTGGAAAAACCACTTTTCGCACTTGTGTTAGTGTTGAAAAACCACTTTTCGCACTTGTGTTTGTGTTGAAAAACCACTTTTCGCACTTGTGTTGGTGCAGGAAACCACTTTTGCACTTGTATTAGTGTGGAAAAAACACTTTTTGCACTTGTGATAGTGTTGAAAACCCACTTTTCGCACTTGTGTTAGTGTTGAAAAACCACTTTTCGCACTTGTGTTAGTGTTGAAAAACCACTTTTCGTACTTGTGTTGGTGCAGGAAACCACTTTTGCACTTGTATTAGTGTTGAAAAAACACTTTTCGCACTTGTGTTAGTGTTGAAAAACCACTTTTCGCACTTGTGTTAGTGTTGAAAAACCACTTTTCGCACTTGTGTTAGTGTTGAAAAACCACTTTTTGCACTTGTGTTGGTGCAGGAAACCACTTTTGCACTTGTATTAGTGTGGAAAAAACACTTTTTGCACTTGTGATAGTGTTGAAAAACCACTTTTCGCACTTGTGTTAGTGTTGAAAAACCAATTTTCGCACTTGTGTTGGTGCAGGCAACCACTTTTGCACTTTTATTAGTGTGGAAAAAACACTTTTCTCACTTGTGTTAGTGTTGAAAAACCACTTTTCGCACTTGTGTTAGTGTTGAAAAACCACTTTTCGCACTTGTGTTGGTGCAGGAAGCCACTTTTGCATTTGTATTAGTGTGGAAAAAACACTTTTTGCACTTGTGATAGGGTTGAAAAACCACTTTTCGCACTTATGTTAGTGTTGAAAAACCACTTTTCGCACTTGTGTTGGTGCAGGAAACCACTTTTGCACTTGTATTAGTGTGGAAAAACCACTTTTCGCACTTGTCTTAGTGTTGAAAAACCACTTTTCGCACTTGTGTTAGTGTTGAAAAACCACTTTTCGCACTTGTGTTGGTGCAGGAAACCACTTTTGCACTTGTATTAGTGTCGAAAAAACACTTTTTGCACTTGCGATAGTGTTGAAAAACCACTTTTCGCACTCGTGTTAGTGTTGAAAAACCACTTTTCGCACTTGTGTTGGTGCAGGAAACCACTTTTGCACTTGTATTAGTGTGGAAAAAACACTTTTTGCACTTGTGATAGTGTTGAAAAACCACTTTTCGCACTTGTGTTAGTGTTGAAAAACCACTTTTCGCACTTGTGTTGGTGCAGGAAACCACTTTTGCACTTGTATTAGTGTGGGAAAAACCACTTTTCGCACTTGTGTTAGTGTTGAAAAACCACTTTTCGCACTTGTGTTAGTGTTGAAAAACCACTTTTCGCACTTGTGTTGGTGCAGGAAACCACTTTTGCACTTGTATTAGTGTGGAAAAAACACTTTTTGCAATTGTGATAGTGTTGAAAAACCACTTTTCGCACTTGTGTTAGTGTTGAAAAACCACTTTTCGCACTTGTGTTAGTGTTGAAAAACCACTTTTCGCACTTGTGTTGGTGCAGGAAACCACTTTTGCACTTGTATTAGTGTGGAAAAAACACTTTTTGCACTTGTGATAGTGTTCAAAAACCACTTTTCGCACTTGTGTTAGTGTTGAAAAACCACTTTTCGCACTTGTGTTGGTGCAGGAAACCACTTTTGCACTTGTATTAGTGTGGAAAAACCACTTTTCGCACTTGTGTTAGTGTTGAAAAACCACTTTTCGCACTTGTGTTAGTGTTGAAAAACCACTTTTCGCACTTGTGTTGGTGCAGGAAACCACTTTTGCACTTGTATTAGTGTGGAAAAACACTTTTTGCACTTGTGATAGTGTTGAAAAACCACTTTTCGCACTTGTGTTAGTGTTGAAAAACCACTTTTCGCACTTGTGTTAGTGTTGAAAAACCACTTTTGGCACTTGTGTTGGTGCAGGAAACCACTTTTGCACTTGTATTAGTGTGGAAAAACCACTTTTCGCACTTGTGTTAGTGTTGAAAAACCACTTTCGCACTTGTGTTAGTGTTGAAAAACCACTTTTCGCACTTGTGTTGGTGCAGGAAACCACTTTTGCACTTGTATTAGTGTGGAAAAAACACTTTTTGCACTTGTGATAGTGTTGAAAAACCACTTTTCGCACTTGTGTTAGTGTTGAAAAACCACTTTTCGCACTTGTGTTGGTGTTGAAAAACCACTTTTCGCACTAGTGTTAGTGTTGAAAAACCACTTTTCGCACTTGTGTTGGTGCAGGAAACCACTTTTGCACTTGTATTAGTGTGGAAAAAACACTTTTTGCACTTGTGATAGTGTTCAAAAACCACTTTTCGCACTTGTGTTAGTGTTGAAAAACCACTTTTCGCACTTGTGTTGGTGCAGGAAACCACTTTTGCACTTGTATTAGTGTGGAAAACCACTTTTCGCACTTGTGTTAGTGTTGAAAAACCACTTTTCGCACTTGTGTTAGTGTTGAAAAACCACTTTTCGCACTTGTGTTGGTGCAGGAAACCACTTTTGCACTTGTATTAGTGTGGAAAAACACTTTTTGCACTTGTGATAGTGTTGAAAAACCACTTTTCGCACTTGTGTTAGTGTTGAAAAACCACTTTCCGCACTTGTGTTAGTGTTGAAAAACCACTTTTCGCACTTGTGTTGGTGCAGGCAACCACTTTTGCACTTGTATTAGTGTGGAAAAACCACTTTTCGCACTTGTGTTAGTGTTGAAAAACCACTTTTCACACTTGTGTTAGTGTTGAAAAACCACTTTTCGCACTTGTGTTGGTGCAGGAAACCACTTTTGCACTTGTATTAGTGTGGAAAAAACACTTTTTGCACTTGTGATAGTGTTGAAAAACCACTTTTCGCACTTGTGTTCGTGTTGAAAAACCACTTTTCGCACTTGTGTTGGTGCAGGAAACCACTTTTGCACTTGTATTAGTGTGGAAAAACCACTTTTCGCACTTGTGTTAGTGTTGAAAAACCACTTTTCGCACTTGTGTTAGTGTTGAAAAACCACTTTTCGCACTTGTGTTGGTGCAGGAAACCACTTTCGCACTTGTATTAGTGTGGAAAAAACACTTTTTGCACTTGTGATAGTGTTGAAAAACCACTTTTCACACTTGTGTTAGTGTTGAAAAACCACTTTTCGCACTTGTGTTAGTGTTGAAAAACCACTTTTCGCACTTGTGTTGGTGCAGGAAACCACTTTTGCACTTGTATTAGTGTGGAAAAAACACTTTTTGCACTTGTGATAGTGTTGAAAAACCACTTTTTGCAATTGTGTTAGTGTTGAAAAACCACTTTTCGCACTTGTGTTAGTGTTGAAAAACCACTTTTCACACTTGTGTTGGTGCAGGAAACCACTTTTGCACTTGTATTAGTGTGGAAAAAACACGTTTTGCACTTGTGATAGTGTTGAAAAACCACTTTTCGCACTTGTGTTAGTGTTGAAAAACCAATTTTCGCACTTGTGTTGGTGCAGGCAACCACTTTTGCACTTTTATTAGTGTGGAAAAAACACTTTTCTCACTTGTGTTAGTGTTGAAAAACCACTTTTCGCACTTGTGTTAGTGTTGAAAAACCACTTTTCGCACTTGTGTTGGTGCAGGAAGCCACTTTTGCATTTGTATTAGTGTGGAAAAAACACTTTTTGCACTTGTGATAGGGTTGAAAAACCACTTTTCGCACTTATGTTAGTGTTGAAAAACCACTTTTCGCACTTGTGTTGGTGCAGGAAACCACTTTTGCACTTGTATTAGTGTGGAAAAACCACTTTTCGCACTTGTCTTAGTGTTGAAAAACCACTTTTCGCACTTGTGTTAGTGTTGAAAAACCACTTTTCGCACTTGTGTTGGTGCAGGAAACCACTTTTGCACTTGTATTAGTGTCGAAAAAACACTTTTTGCACTTGCGATAGTGTTGAAAAACCACTTTTCGCACTCGTGTTAGTGTTGAAAAACCACTTTTCGCACTTGTGTTGGTGCAGGAAACCACTTTTGCACTTGTATTAGTGTGGCAAAACACTTTTTGCACTTGTGATAGTGTTGAAAAACCACTTTTCGCACTTGTGTTAGTGTTGAAAAACCACTTTTCGCACTTGTGTTGGTGCAGGAAACCACTTTTGCACTTGTATTAGTGTGGGAAAAACCACTTTTCGCACTTGTGTTAGTGTTGAAAAACCACTTTTCGCACTTGTGTTAGTGTTGAAAAACCACTTTTCGCACTTGTGTTGGTGCAGGAAACCACTTTTGCACTTGTATTAGTGTGGAAAAAACACTTTTTGCAATTGTGATAGTGTTGAAAAACCAGTTTTCGCACTTGTGTTAGTGTTGAAAAACCACTTTTCGCACTTGTGTTAGTGTTGAAAAACCACTTTTCGCACTTTACTTGTGTTGGTGCAGGAAACCACTTTTGCACTTGTATTAGTGTGGAAAAAACACTTTTTGCACTTGTGATAGTGTTCAAAAACCACTTTTCGCACTTGTGTTAGTGTTGAAAAACCACTTTTCGCACTTGTGTTGGTGCAGGAAACCACTTTTGCACTTGTATTAGTGTGCCAAAACCACTTTTCGCACTTGTGTTAGTGTTGAAAAACCACTTTTCGCACTTGTGTTAGTGTTGAAAAACCACTTTTCGCACTTGTGTTGGTGCAGGAAACCACTTTTGCACTTGTATTAGTGTGGAAAAACACTTTTTGCACTTGTGATAGTGTTGAAAAACCACTTTTCGCACTTGTGTTAGTGTTGAAAAACCACTTTTCGCACTTGTGTTAGTGTTGAAAAACCACTTTTGGCACTTGTGTTGGTGCAGGAAACCACTTTTGCACTTGTATTAGTGTGGAAAAACCACTTTTCGCACTTGTGTTAGTGTTGAAAAACCACTTTTCGCACTTGTGTTAGTGTTGAAAAACCACTTTTCGCACTTGTGTTGGTGCAGGAAACCACTTTTGCACTTGTATTAGTGTGGAAAAAACACTTTTTGCACTTGTGATAGTGTTGAAAAACCACTTTTCGCACTTGTGTTAGTGTTGAAAAACCACTTTTCGCACTTGTGTTGGTGTTGAAAAACCACTTTTCGCACTAGTGTTAGTGTTGAAAAACCACTTTTCGCACTTGTGTTGGTGCAGGAAACCACTTTTGCACTTGTATTAGTGTGGAAAAACCACTTTTCGCACTTGTGTTAGTGTTGAAAAACCACTTTTCGCACTTGTGTTTGTGTTGAAAAACCACTTTTCGCACTTGTGTTGGTGCAGGAAACCACTTTTGCACTTGTATTAGTGTGGAAAAAACACTTTTTGCACTTGTGATAGTGTTGAAAACCCACTTTTCGCACTTGTGTTAGTGTTGAAAAACCATTTTTCGCACTTGTGTTAGTGTTGAAAAACCACTTTTCGCACTTGTGTTGGTGCAGGAAACCACTTTTGCACTTGTATTAGTGTTGAAAAAACACTTTTCGCACTTGTGTTAGTGTTGAAAAACCACTTTTCGCACTTGTGTTAGTGTTGAAAAACCACTTTTCGCACTTGTGTTAGTGTTGAAAAACCACTTTTTGCACTTGTGTTGGTGCAGGAAACCACTTTTGCACTTGTATTAGTGTGGAAAAAACACTTTTTGCACTTGTGATAGTGTTGAAAAACCACTTTTCGCACTTGTGTTAGTGTTGAAAAACCACTTTTCGCACTTGTGTTGGTGCAGGAAACCACTTTTGCACTTGTATTAGTGTGGAAAAAACACTTTTTGCACTTGTGATAGTGTTGAAAAACCACTTTTCGCACTTGTGTTAGTGTTGAAAAACCACTTTCCGCACTTGTGTTAGTGTTGAAAAACCACTTTTCGCACTTGTGTTGGTGCAGGAAACCACTTTTGCACTTGTATTAGTGTGGAAAAACCACTTTTCGCACTTGTGTTAGTGTTGAAAAACCACTTTTCGCACTTGTGTTAGTGTTGAAAAACCACTTTTCGCACTTGTGTTGGTGCAGGAAACCACTTTTGCACTTGTATTAGTGTGGAAAAAACACTTTTTGCACTTGTGATAGTGTTGAAAAACCACTTTTCGCACTTGTGTTCGTGTTGAAAAACCACTTTTCGCACTTGTGTTGGTGCAGGAAACCACTTTTGCACTTGTATTAGTGTGGAAAAACCACTTTTCGCACTTGTGTTAGTGTTCAAAAACCACTTTTCGCACTTGTGTTAGTGTTGAAAAACCACTTTTCGCACTTGTGTTGGTGCAGGAAACCACTTTCGCACTTGTATTAGTGTGGAAAAAACACTTTTTGCACTTGTGATAGTGTTGAAAAACCACTTTTCACACTTGTGTTAGTGTTGAAAAACCACTTTTCGCACTTGTGTTAGTGTTGAAAAACTACTTTTCGCACTTGTGTTGGTGCAGGAAACCACTTTTGCACTTGTATTAGTGTGGAAAAACACTTTTTGCACTTGTGATAGTGTTGAAAAACCACTTTTCGCACTTGTGTTAGTGTTGAAAAACCACTTTCCGCACTTGTGTTAGTGTTGAAAAACCACTTTTCGCACTTGTGCTGGTGCAGGAAACCACTTTTGCACTTGTATTAGTGTGGAAAAACCACTTTTCGCACTTGTGTTAGTGTTGAAAAACCACTTTTCGCACTTGTGTTAGTGTTGAAAAACCACTTTTCGCACTTGTGTTGGTGCAGGAAACCACTTTTGCACTTGTATTAGTGTGGAAAAAACACTTTTTGCACTTGTGATAGTGTTGAAAAACCACTTTTCACACTTGTGTTAGTGTTGAAAAACCACTTTTCGCACTTGTGTTAGTGTTGAAAAACCACTTTTCGCACTTGTGTTGGTGCAGGAAACCACTTTTGCACTTGTATTAGTGTGGAAAAAACACTTTTTGCACTTGTGATAGTGTTGAAAAACCACTTTTTGCAATTGTGTTAGTGTTGAAAAACCACTTTTCGCACTTGTGTTAGTGTTGAAAAACCACTTTTCACACTTGTGTTGGTGCACCAACACACTTGTGTTGGTGCAGGAAACCACTTTTGCACTTGTATTAGTGTGGAAAAAACACGTTTTGCACTTGTGATAGTGTTGAAAAACCACTTTTCGCACTTGTGTTAGTGTTGAAAAACCAATTTTCGCACTTGTGTTGGTGCAGGCAACCACTTTTGCACTTTTATTAGTGTGGAAAAAACACTTTTCTCACTTGTGTTAGTGTTGAAAAACCACTTTTCGCACTTGTGTTAGTGTTGAAAAACCACTTTTCGCACTTGTGTTGGTGCAGGAAGCCACTTTTGCATTTGTATTAGTGTGGAAAAAACACTTTTTGCACTTGTGATAGGGTTGAAAAACCACTTTTCGCACTTATGTTAGTGTTGAAAAACCACTTTCGCACTTGTGTTGGTGCAGGAAACCACTTTTGCACTTGTATTAGTGTGGAAAAACCACTTTTCGCACTTGTCTTAGTGTTGAAAAACCACTTTTCGCATTTGTGTTAGTGTTGAAAAACCACTTTTCGCACTTGTGTTGGTGCAGGAAACCACTTTTGCACTTGTATTAGTGTCGAAAAAACACTTTTTGCACTTGCGATAGTGTTGAAAAACCACTTTTCGCACTCGTGTTAGTGTTGAAAAACCACTTTTCGCACTTGTGTTGGTGCAGGAAACCACTTTTGCACTTGTATTAGTGTGGAAAAAACACTTTTTGCACTTGTGATAGTGTTGAAAAACCACTTTTCGCACTTGTGTTAGTGTTGAAAAACCACTTTTCGCACTTGTGTTGGTGCAGGAAACCACTTTTGCACTTGTATTAGTGTGGGAAAAACCACTTTTCGCACTTGTGTTAGTGTTGAAAAACCACTTTTCGCACTTGTGTTAGTGTTGAAAAACCACTTTTCGCACTTGTGTTGGTGCAGGAAACCACTTTTGCACTTGTATTAGTGTGGAAAAAACACTTTTTGCAATTGTGATAGTGTTGAAAAACCACTTTTCGCACTTGTGTTAGTGTTGAAAAACCACTTTTCGCACTTGTGTTAGTGTTGAAAAACCACTTTTCGCACTTGTGTTGGTGCAGGAAACCACTTTTGCACTTGTATTAGTGTGGAAAAAACACTTTTTGCACTTGTGATAGTGTTCAAAAACCACTTTTCGCACTTGTGTTAGTGTTGAAAAACCACTTTTCGCACTTGTGTTGGTGCAGGAAACCACTTTTGCACTTGTATTAGTGTGGAAAAACCACTTTTCGCACTTGTGTTAGTGTTGAAAAACCACTTTTCGCACTTGTGTTAGTGTTGAAAAACCACTTTTCGCACTTGTGTTGGTGCAGGAAACCACTTTTGCACTTGTATTAGTGTGGAAAAACACTTTTTGCACTTGTGATAGTGTTGAAAAACCACTTTTCGCACTTGTGTTAGTGTTGAAAAACCACTTTTCGCACTTGTGTTAGTGTTGAAAAACCACTTTTCGCACTTGTGTTGGTGCAGGAAACCACTTTTGCACTTGTATTAGTGTGGAAAAACCACTTTTCGCACTTGTGTTAGTGTTGAAAAACCACTTTTCGCACTTGTGTTAGTGTTGAAAAACCACTTTTCGCACTTGTGTTGGTGCAGGAAACCACTTTTGCACTTGTATTAGTGTGGAAAAAACACTTTTTGCACTTGTGATAGTGTTGAAAAACCACTTTTCGCACTTGTGTTAGTGTTGAAAAACCACTTTTCGCACTTGTGTTGGTGTTGAAAAACCACTTTTCGCACTTGTGTTAGTGTTGAAAAACCACTTTTCGCACTTGTGTTGGTGCAGGAAACCACTTTTGCACTTGTATTAGTGTGGAAAAACCACTTTTCGCACTTGTGTTAGTGTTGAAAAACCACTTTTCGCACTTGTGTTTGTGTTGAAAAACCACTTTTCGCACTTGTGTTGGTGCAGGAAACCACTTTTGCACTTGTATTAGTGTGGAAAAAACACTTTTTGCACTTGTGATAGTGTTGAAAACCCACTTTTCGCACTTGTGTTAGTGTTGAAAAACCACTTTTCGCACTTGTGTTAGTGTTGAAAAACCACTTTTCGTACTTGTGTTGGTGCAGGAAACCACTTTTGCACTTGTATTAGTGTTGAAAAAACACTTTTCGCACTTGTGTTAGTGTTGAAAAACCACTTTTCGCACTTGTGTTAGTGTTGAAAAACCACTTTTCGCACTTGTGTTAGTGTTGAAAAACCACTTTTTGCACTTGTGTTGGTGCAGGAAACCACTTTTGCACTTGTATTAGTGTGGAAAAAACACTTTTTGCACTTGTGATAGTGTTGAAAAACCACTTTTCGCACTTGTGTTAGTGTTGAAAAACCACTTTTCGCACTTGTGTTGGTGCAGGAAACCACTTTCGCACTTGTATTAGTGTGGAAAAAACACTTTTTACACTTGTGATAGTGTTGAAAAACCACTTTTCACACTTGTGTTAGTGTTGAAAAACCACTTTTCGCACTTGTGTTAGTGTTGAAAAACTACTTTTCGCACTTGTGTTGGTGCAGGAAACCACTTTTGCACTTGTATTAGTGTGGAAAAACACTTTTTGCACTTGTGATAGTGTTGAAAAACCACTTTTCGCACTTGTGTTAGTGTTGAAAAACCACTTTCCGCACTTGTGTTAGTGTTGAAAAACCACTTTTCGCACTTGTGTTGGTGCAGGAAACCACTTTTGCACTTGTATTAGTGTGGAAAAAACACTTTTCTCACTTGTGTTAGTGTTGAAAAACCACTTTTCGCACTTGTGTTAGTGTTGAAAAACCACTTTTCGCACTTGTGTTGGTGCAGGAAGCCACTTTTGCATTTGTATTAGTGTGGAAAAAACACTTTTTGCACTTGTGATAGGGTTGAAAAACCACTTTTCGCACTTATGTTAGTGTTGAAAAACCACTTTCGCACTTGTGTTGGTGCAGGAAACCACTTTTGCACTTGTATTAGTGTGGAAAAACCACTTTTCGCACTTGTCTTAGTGTTGAAAAACCACTTTTCGCATTTGTGTTAGTGTTGAAAAACCACTTTTCGCACTTGTGTTGGTGCAGGAAACCACTTTTGCACTTGTATTAGTGTCGAAAAAACACTTTTTGCACTTGCGATAGTGTTGAAAAACCACTTTTCGCACTCGTGTTAGTGTTGAAAAACCACTTTTCGCACTTGTGTTGGTGCAGGAAACCACTTTTGCACTTGTATTAGTGTGGAAAAAACACTTTTTGCACTTGTGATAGTGTTGAAAAACCACTTTTCGCACTTGTGTTAGTGTTGAAAAACCACTTTTCGCACTTGTGTTGGTGCAGGAAACCACTTTTGCACTTGTATTAGTGTGGGAAAAACCACTTTTCGCACTTGTGTTAGTGTTGAAAAACCACTTTTCGCACTTGTGTTAGTGTTGAAAAACCACTTTTCGCACTTGTGTTGGTGCAGGAAACCACTTTTGCACTTGTATTAGTGTGGAAAAAACACTTTTTGCAATTGTGATAGTGTTGAAAAACCACTTTTCGCACTTGTGTTAGTGTTGAAAAACCACTTTTCGCACTTGTGTTAGTGTTGAAAAACCACTTTTCGCACTTGTGTTGGTGCAGGAAACCACTTTTGCACTTGTATTAGTGTGGAAAAAACACTTTTTGCACTTGTGATAGTGTTCAAAAACCACTTTTCGCACTTGTGTTAGTGTTGAAAAACCACTTTTCGCACTTGTGTTGGTGCAGGAAACCACTTTTGCACTTGTATTAGTGTGGAAAAACCACTTTTCGCACTTGTGTTAGTGTTGAAAAACCACTTTTCGCACTTGTGTTAGTGTTGAAAAACCACTTTTCGCACTTGTGTTGGTGCAGGAAACCACTTTTGCACTTGTATTAGTGTGGAAAAACACTTTTTGCACTTGTGATAGTGTTGAAAAACCACTTTTCGCACTTGTGTTAGTGTTGAAAAACCACTTTTCGCACTTGTGTTAGTGTTGAAAAACCACTTTTCGCACTTGTGTTGGTGCAGGAAACCACTTTTGCACTTGTATTAGTGTGGAAAAACCACTTTTCGCACTTGTGTTAGTGTTGAAAAACCACTTTTCGCACTTGTGTTAGTGTTGAAAAACCACTTTTCGCACTTGTGTTGGTGCAGGAAACCACTTTTGCACTTGTATTAGTGTGGAAAAAACACTTTTTGCACTTGTGATAGTGTTGAAAAACCACTTTTCGCACTTGTGTTAGTGTTGAAAAACCACTTTTCGCACTTGTGTTGGTGTTGAAAAACCACTTTTCGCACTTGTGTTAGTGTTGAAAAACCACTTTTCGCACTTGTGTTGGTGCAGGAAACCACTTTTGCACTTGTATTAGTGTGGAAAAACCACTTTTCGCACTTGTGTTAGTGTTGAAAAACCACTTTTCGCACTTGTGTTTGTGTTGAAAAACCACTTTTCGCACTTGTGTTGGTGCAGGAAACCACTTTTGCACTTGTATTAGTGTGGAAAAAACACTTTTTGCACTTGTGATAGTGTTGAAAACCCACTTTTCGCACTTGTGTTAGTGTTGAAAAACCACTTTTCGCACTTGTGTTAGTGTTGAAAAACCACTTTTCGTACTTGTGTTGGTGCAGGAAACCACTTTTGCACTTGTATTAGTGTTGAAAAAACACTTTTCGCACTTGTGTTAGTGTTGAAAAACCACTTTTCGCACTTGTGTTAGTGTTGAAAAACCACTTTTCGCACTTGTGTTAGTGTTGAAAAACCACTTTTTGCACTTGTGTTGGTGCAGGAAACCACTTTTGCACTTGTATTAGTGTGGAAAAAACACTTTTTGCACTTGTGATAGTGTTGAAAAACCACTTTTCGCACTTGTGTTAGTGTTGAAAAACCACTTTTCGCACTTGTGTTGGTGCAGGAAACCACTTTCGCACTTGTATTAGTGTGGAAAAAAACACTTTTTGCACTTGTGATAGTGTTGAAAAACCACTTTTCACACTTGTGTTAGTGTTGAAAAACCACTTTTCGCACTTGTGTTAGTGTTGAAAAACTACTTTTCGCACTTGTGTTGGTGCAGGAAACCACTTTTGCACTTGTATTAGTGTGGAAAAAACACTTTTTGCACTTGTGATAGTGTTGAAAAACCACTTTTCGCACTTGTGTTAGTGTTGAAAAACCACTTTCCGCACTTGTGTTAGTGTTGAAAAACCACTTTTCGCACTTGTGTTGGTGCAGGAAACCACTTTTGCACTTGTATTAGTGTGGAAAAACCACTTTTCGCACTTGTGTTAGTGTTGAAAAACCACTTTTCGCACTTGTGTTAGTGTTGAAAAACCACTTTTCGCACTTGTGTTCGTGCAGGAAACCACTTTTGCACTTGTATTAGTGTGGAAAAAACACTTTTTGCACTTGTGATAGTGTTGAAAAACCACTTTTCGCACTTGTGTTCGTGTTGAAAAACCACTTTTCGCACTTGTGTTGGTGCAGGAAACCACTTTTGCACTTGTATTAGTGTGGAAAAACCACTTTTCGCACTTGTGTTAGAGTTGAAAAACCACTTTTCGCACTTGTGTTAGTGTTTAAAAACCACTTTTCGCACTTGTGTTGGTGCAGGAAACCACTTTCGCACTTGTATTAGTGTGGATAAAACACTTTTTGCACTTGTGATAGTGTTGAAAAACCACTTTTCACACTTGTGTTAGTGTTGAAAAACACTTTTCGCACTTGTGTTAGTGTTGAAAAACCACTTTTCGCACTTGTGTTGGTGCAGGAAACCACTTTTGCACTTGTATTAGTGTGGGAAAAAACACTTTTTGCACTTGTGATAGTGTTGAAAAACCACTTTTTGCAATTGTGTTAGTGTTGAAAAACCACTTTTCGCACTTGTGTTAGTGTTGAAAAACCACTTTTCGCACTTGTGTTGGTGCAGGAAACCACTTTTGCACTTGTATTAGTGTGGAAAAAACACTTTTTGCACTTGTGATAGTGTTGAAAAACCACTTTTCGCACTTGTGTTAGTGTTGAAAAACCACTTTTCGCACTTGTGTTGGTGCAGGAAACCACTTTTGCACTTGTATTAGTGTGGAAAAAACACTTTTTGCACTTGTGATAGTGTTGAAAAACCACTTTTCGCACTTGTGTTAGTGTTGAAAAACCACTTTTCGCACTTGTGTTGGTGTGAAAAACCACTTTTCGCACTTGTGTTAGTGTAGAAAACCACTTTTCGCACTTGTGTTGTGCAGGAAACACTTTTGCACTTGTATTAGTGTGGAAAAACCACTTTTCGCACTTGTGTTAGTGTTGAAAAACCACTTTTCGCACTTGTGTTTGTGTTTGAAAAACCACTTTTCGCACTTGTGTTGGTGCAGGAAACCACTTTTGCACTTGTATTAGTGTGGAAAAAACACTTTTTGCACTTGTGATAGTGTTGAAAACCCACTTTTCGCACTTGTGTTAGTGTTGAAAAACCACTTTTCGCACTTGTGTTAGTGTTGAAAAACCACTTTTCGTACTTGTGTTGGTGCAGGAAACCACTTTTTGCACTTGTATTAGTGTTGAAAAAACACTTTTCGCACTTGTGTTAGTGTTGAAAAACCACTTTTTCGCACTTGTGTTAGTGTTGAAAAACCCACTTTTCGCACTTGTGTTAGTGTTGAAAAACCACTTTTTGCACTTGTGTTGGTGCAGGAAACCACTTTTGCACTTGTATTAGTGTGGAAAAAACACTTTTTGCACTTGTGATAGTGTTGAAAAACCACTTTTCGCACTTGTGTTAGTGTTGAAAAACCACTTTTTCGCACTTGTGTTGGTGCAGGAAACCACTTTCGCACTTGTATTAGTGTGGAAAAAACACTTTTGCACTTGTGATAGTGTTGAAAAACCACTTTTCACACTTGTGTTAGTGTTGAAAAACCACTTTTCGCACTTGTGTTAGTGTTGAAAAACTACTTTTCGCACTTGTGTGTGCGTGCAGGAAACCACTTTTGCACTTGTATTAGTGTGGAAAAACACTTTTTGCACTTGTGATAGTGTTGAAAAACCACTTTTCGCACTTGTGTTAGTGTTGAAAAACCACTTTCCGCACTTGTGTTAGTGTTGAAAAACCACTTTTCGCACTTGTGTTGGTGCAAGGAAACCACTTTTGCACTTGTATTAGTGTGGAAAAACCACTTTTTCGCACTTGTGTTAGTGTTGAAAAACCACTTTTCGCACTTGTGTTAGTGTTGAAAAACCACTTTTCGCACTTGTGTTCGTGCAGGAAACCACTTTTGCACTTGTATTAGTGTGGAAAAAACCACTTTTTGCACTTGTGATAGTGTTGAAAAAACCACTTTCGCACTTGTGTTCGTGTTGAAAAACCACTTTTCGCACTTGTGTTGGTGCAGGAAACCACTTTTGCACTTGTATTTAGTGTGGAAAAACCACTTTTCGCACTTGTGTAGAGTTGAAAACCACTTTTCGCACTTGTGTTAGTGTTGAAAAACCACTTTTCGCACTTGTGTGGTGCAGGAAACCACTTTTCGCACTTGTATTAGTGTGGATAAAACACTTTTTGCACTTGTGATAGTGTTGAAAAACCACTTTTCACACTTGTGTTAGTGTTGAAAAACACTTTTCGCACTTGTGTTAGTGTTGAAAAACCACTTTTCGCACTTGTGTTGGTGCAGGAAACCACTTTTGCACTTGTATTAGTGTGGAAAAAAACACTTTTTGCACTTGTGATAGTGTTGAAAAACCACTTTTTGCAATTGTGTTAGTGTTGAAAAAACCACTTTTCGCACTTGTGTTAGTGTGGAAAAAACACGTTTTGCACTTGTGATAGTGTTGAAAAACCACTTTTCGCACTTGTGTTAGTGTTGAAAAACCAATTTTCGCACTTGTGTTGGTGCAGGCAACCACTTTTGCACTTTTATTAGTGTGGAAAAAAACACTTTTCTCACTTGTGTTAGTGTTGAAAAACCACTTTTCGCACTTGTGTTAGTGTTGAAAAACCACTTTTTGCACTTGTGTTGGTGCAGGAAACCACTTTCGCACTTGTATTAGTGTGGAAAAAACACTTTTTGCACTTGTGATAGTGTTGAAAAACCACTTTCTACACTTGTGTTAGTGTTGAAAAACCACTTTTCGCACTTGTGTTAGTGTTGGAAAAACCACTTTTCGCACTTGTGTTGGTGCAGGGAAACCACTTTTGCACTTGTATTAGTGTGGAAAAAACACTTTTTGCACTTGTGATAGTGTTGAAAAACCACTTTTTGCAATTGTGTTAGTGTTGAAAAACCACTTTTCGCACTTGTGTTAGTGTTGAAAAACCACTTTTCACACTTTGTGTTGGTGCAGGAAACCACTTTTGCACTTGTATTAGTGGTGGAAAAAACACGTTTTGCACTTGTGATAGTGTTGAAAAACCACTTTTCGCACTTGTGTTAGTGTTGAAAAACCAATTTTCGCACTTGTGTTGGTGCAGGCAACCACTTTTGCACTTTTATTAGTGTGGAAAAAACACTTTTCTCACTTGTGTTAGTGTGAAAAAACCACTTTTCGCACTTGTGTTAGTGTTGAAAAACCACTTTTCGCACTTGTGTTTGTGCAGGAAGCCACTTTTGCATTTGTATTAGTGTGGAAAAAAACACTTTTTGCACTTGTGATAGGGTTGAAAAACCACTTTTCGCACTTATGTTAGTGTTGAAAAACCACTTTTCGCACTTGTGTTGTGCAGGAAACCACTTTTGCACTTGTATTAGTGTGGAAAAACCACTTTTCGCACTTGTCTTAGTGTTGAAAAACCACTTTTCGCATTTGTGTTAGTGTTGAAAAACCACTTTTCGCACTTGTGTTGGTGCAGGAAACCACTTTTGCACTTGTATTAGTGTCGAAAAAACACTTTTGCACTTGCGATAGTGTTGAAAAACCACTTTTCGCACTCGTGTTAGTGTTGAAAAACCACTTTTCGCACTTGTGTTGGTGCAGGAAACCACTTTTGCACATGTATTAGTGTGGAAAAAACACTTTTTGCACTTGTGATAGTGTTGAAAAACCACTTTTCGCACTTGTGTTAGTGTTGAAAAACCACTTTTCGCACTTGTGTTGGTGCAGGAAACCACTTTTGCACTTGTATTAGTGTGGGAAAAACCACTTTTCGCACTTGTGTTAGTGTTGAAAAACCACTTTTCGCACTTGTGTTAGTGTTGAAAAACCACTTTTCGCACTTGTGTTGGTGCAGGAAACCACTTTTGCACTTGTATTAGTGTGGAAAAAACACTTTTTGCAATTGTGATAGTGTTGAAAAACCACTTTTCGCACTTGTGTTAGTGTTGAAAAACCACTTTTCGCACTTGTGTTAGTGTTGAAAAACCACTTTTCGCACTTGTGTTGGTGCAGGAAAACCACCTTTTGCACTTGTATTAGTGTGGAAAAAACACTTTTTGCACTTGTGATAGTGTTCAAAAACCACTTTTTGCACTTGTGTTAGTGTTGAAAAACCACTTTTCGCACTTGTGTTGGTGCAGGAAACCACTTTTGCACTTGTATTAGTGTGGAAAAACCACTTTTCGCACTTGTGTTAGTGTTGAAAAACCACTTTTCGCACTTGTGTTAGTGTTGAAAAACCACTTTTCGCACTTGTGTTGGTGCAGGAAACCACTTTTGCACTTGTATTAGTGTGGAAAAACTCCTTTTGCACTTGTGATAGTGTTGAAAAACCACTTTTCGCACTTGTGTTAGTGTTGAAAAACCACCTTTTCGCACTTGTGTTAGTGTTGAAAAACCACTTTTCGCACTTGTGTTGGTGCAGGAAACCACTTTTGCACTTGTATTAGTGTGGAAAAACCACTTTTCGCACTTTGTGTTAGTGTTGAAAAACCACTTTTCGCACTTGTGTTAGTGTTGAAAAACCCACTTTTCGCACTTGTGTTGGTGCAGGAAACCACTTTTGCACTTGTGATAGTGTTGAAAAACCACTTTTCGCACTTGTGTTAGTGTTGAAAAACCACTTTTCGCACTTGTGTTGGTGTTGAAAAACCACTTTTCGCACTTGTGTTAGTGTTGAAAAACCACTTTTCGCACTTGTGTTGGTGCAGGGAAACCACTTTTGCACTTGTATTAGTGTGGAAAAACCACTTTTCGCACTTGTGTTAGTGTTGAAAAACCACTTTTCGCACTTGTGTTTGTGTTGAAAAACCACTTTTCGCACTTGTGTTGGTGCAGGAAACCACTTTTGCACTTGTATTAGTGTGGAAAAAACACTTTTTGCACTTGTGATAGTGTTGAAAACCCACTTTTCGCACTTGTGTTAGGTGTTGAAAAACCACTTTTCGCACTTGTGTTAGTGTTGAAAAAACCACTTTTCGCACTTGTGTTGTGCAGGAAACCACTTTTGCACTTGTATTAGTGTTGAAAAAACCACTTTTCGCACTTGTGTTAGTGTTGAAAAACCACTTTTCGCACTTGTGTTAGTGTTGAAAAACCACTTTTCGCACTTGTGTTAGTGTTGAAAAACCACTTTTGCACTTGTGTTGGTGCAGGAAACCACTTTTGCACTTGTATTAGTGTGGAAAAAACACTTTTTGCACTTGTGATAGTGTTGAAAAACCACTTTTCGCACTTGTGTTAGTGTTGAAAAACCACTTTTCGCACTTGTGTTGGTGCAGGAAACCACTTTTGCACTTGTATTAGTGTGGAAAAAACACTTTTTGCACTTGTGATAGTGTTGAAAAACCACTTTTCGCACTTGTGTTAGTGTTGAAAAACCACTTTCCGCACTTGTGTTAGTGTTGAAAATCCCACTTTTCGCACTTGTGTTGGTGCAGGAAACCACTTTTGCACTTGTATTAGTGTGGAAAAACCACTTTTCGCACTTGTGTTAGTGTTGAAAAACCACTTTTCGCACTTGTGTTAGTGTTGAAAAACCACTTTTCGCACTTGTGTTGGTGCAGGAAACCACTTTTGCACTTGTATTAGTGTCGAAAAAACACTTTTTGCACTTGCGATAGTGTTGAAAAACCACTTTTCGCACTCGTGTTAGTGTTGAAAAACCACTTTTCGCACTTGTGTTGGTGCAGGAAACCACTTTTGCACATTGTATTAGTGTGGAAAAAACACTTTTTGCACTTGTGATAGTGTTGAAAAACCACTTTTCGCACTTGTGTTAGTGTTGAAAAACCACTTTTCGCACTTGTGTTGGTGCAGGAAACCACTTTTGCACTTGTATTAGTGTGGAAAAACCACTTTTCGCCACTTGTGTTAGTGTTGAAAAACCACTTTTCGCACTTGTGTTAGTGTTGAAAAACCACTTTTCGCACTTGTGTTGGTGCAGGAAACCACTTTTGCACTTGTATTAGTGTGAGAAAAAACACTTTTTGCAATGTGATAGTGTTGAAAAACCACTTTTCGCACTTGTGTTAGTGTTGAAAAACCACTTTTCGCACTTGTGTTAGTGTTGAAAAACCACTTTTCGCACTTGTGTTGGTGCAGGAAACCACTTTTGCACTTGTATTAGTGTGGAAAAAAACACTTTTTGCACTTGTGATAGTGTTCAAAAACCACTTTTTGCACTTGTGTTAGTGTTGAAAAACCACTTTTCGCACTTGTGTTGGTGCAGGAAACCACTTTTGCACTTGTATTAGTGTGGAAAAAACCACTTTTCGCACTTGTGTTAGTGTTGAAAAATCCACTTTTCGCACTTGTGTTAGTGTTGAAAAACCACTTTTCGCACTTGTGTTGGTGCAGGAAACACTTTTGCACTTGTATTAGTGTGGAAAAACACTTTTTGCACTTGTGATAGTGTTGAAAACCACTTTTCCGCACTTGTGTTAGTGTTGAAAAACCACTTTTCGCACTTGTGTTAGTGTTGAAAAACCACTTTTCGCACTTGTGTTGGTGCAGGGAAACCACTTTTGCACTTGTATTAGTGTGGAAAAACCACTTTTCGCACTTGTGTTAGTGTTGAAAAACCACTTTTCGCACTTGTGTTAGTGTTGAAAAACACTTTTCGCACTTGTGTTGGTGCAGGGAAACCACTTTTGCACTTGTGATAGTGTTGAAAAACCACTTTTCGCACTTGTGTTAGTGTTGAAAAACCACTTTTCGCACTTGTGTTGGTGTTGAAAAACCACTTTTCGCACTTGTGTTAGTGTTGAAAAACCACTTTTCGCACTTGTGTTGGTGCAGGAAACCACTTTTGCACTTGTATTAGTGTGGAAAAACCACTTTTCGACACTTGTGTTAGTGTTGAAAAACCACTTTTCGCACTTGTGTTTGTGTTGAAAAACCACTTTTCGCACTTGTGTTGGTGCAGGGAAACCACTTTTGCACTTGTATTAGTGTGGAAAAAACACTTTTTGCACTTGTGATAGTTGAAACCCACTTTTCGCACTTGTGTTAGTGTTGAAAAACCACTTTTCGCACTTGTGTTAGTGTTGAAAAACCACTTTTCGCACTTGTGTTGGTGCAGGAAACCACTTTTGCACTTGTATTAGTGTTGAAAAAACACTTTTCGCACTTGTGTTAGTGTTGAAAAACCACTTTTCGCACTTGTGTTAGTGTTGAAAAACCACTTTTCGCACTTGTGTTAGTGTTGAAAAACCACTTTTTGCACTTGTGTTGGTGCAGGAAACCACTTTTGCACTTGTATTAGTGTGGAAAAAACACTTTTTGCACTTGTGATAGTGTTGAAAAACCACTTTTCGCACTTGTGTTAGTGTTGAAAAACCACTTTTCGCACTTGTGTTGGTGCAGGAAACCACTTTTGCACTTGTATTAGTGTGGAAAAAACACTTTTTGCACTTGTGATAGTGTTGAAAAACCACTTTTCGCACTTGTGTTAGTGTTGAAAAACCACTTTCCGCACTTGTGTTAGTGTTGAAAAACCACTTTTCGCACTTGTGTTGGTGCAGGAAACCACTTTTGCACTTGTATTAGTGTGGAAAAACCACTTTTCGCACTTGTGTTAGTGTTGAAAAACCACTTTTCGCACTTGTGTTAGTGTTGAAAAACCACTTTTCGCACTTGTGTTGGTGCAGGAAACCACTTTTGCACTTGTATTAGTGTGGAAAAAACACTTTTTCGCACTTGTGATAGTGTTGAAAAACCACTTTTTGCACTTGTGTTCGTGTTGAAAAACCACTTTTCGCACTTGTGTTGGTGCAGGAAACCACTTTTGCACTTGTATTAGTGTGGAAAAACCACTTTTCGCACTTGTGTTAGTGTTGAAAAACCACTTTTCGCACTTGTGTTAGTGTTGAAAAACCACTTTTCGCACTTGTGTTGGTGCAGGGAAACCACTTTCGCACTTGTATTAGTGTGGAAAAAACACTTTTTGCCCTTGTGATAGTGTTGAAAAAACCACTTTTCACACTTGTGTTAGTGTTGAAAAAACCACTTTTCGCACTTGTGTTAGTGTTGAAAAACCACTTTTCGCACTTGTGTTGGTGCAGGAAACCACTTTTGCACTTGTATTAGTGTGGAAAAACACTTTTTGCACTTGTGATAGTGTTGAAAAACCACTTTTCGCACTTGTGTTAAGTGTTGAAAAACCACTTTCCGCACTTGTGTTAGTGTTGAAAAACCACTTTTCGCACTTGTGTTGGTGCAGGAAACCACTTTTGCACTTGTATTAGTGTGGAAAAACCACTTTTCGCACTTGTGTTAGTGTTGAAAAACCACTTTTCGCACTTGTGTTAGTGTTGAAAAACCACTTTTCGCACTTGTGTTGGTGCAGGAAACCACTTTTGCACTTGTATTAGTGTGGAAAAAACACTTTTTGCACTTGTGATAGTGTTGAAAAACCACTTGTTCGCACTTGTGTTCGTGTTGAAAAACCACTTTTCGCACTTGTGTTGGTGCAGGAAACCACTTTTTGCACTTGTATTAGTGTGGAAAAACCACTTTTCGCACTTGTGTTAGTGTTGAAAAACCACTTTTCGCACTTGTGTTAGTGTTCAAAAACCACTTTTCGCACTTGTGTTGTGTGCAGGAAACCACTTTCGCACTTGTATTAGTGTGGATAAAACACTTTTTGCACTTGTGATAGTGTTGAAAAACCACTTTTCACACTTGTGTTAGTGTTGAAAAACCACTTTTCGCACTTGTGTTAGTGTTGAAAAACCACTTTTCGCACTTGTGTTGGTGCAGGAAACCACTTTTGCACTTGTATTAGCGTGGAAAAAAACCCTTTTTGCACTTGTGATAGTGTTGAAAAAACCACTTTTCGCACTTGTGTTTGTGTTGAAAAACCACTTTTCGCACTTGTGTTGGTGCAGGAAACCACTTTTGCACTTGTATTAGTGTGGAAAAAACACTTTTTGCACTTGTGATAGTGTTGAAAACCCACTTTTCGCACTTGTGTTAGTGTTGAAAAACACACTTTTCGCACTTGTGTTAGTGTTGAAAAACCACTTTTCGCACTTGTGTTGGTGCAGGAAACCACTTTTGCACTTGTATTAGTGTTGAAAAAACACTTTTCGCACTTGTGTTAGTGTTGAAAAACCACTTTTCGCACTTGTGTTAGTGTTGAAAACCACTTTTTCGCACTTGTGTTAGTGTTGAAAAAACCACTTTTTGCACTTGTGTTGGTGCAGGAAACCACTTTTGCACTTGTATTAGTGTGGAAAAAACACTTTTTGCACTTGTGATAGTGTTGAAAAACCACTTTTCGCACTTGTGTTAGTGTTGAAAAACCACTTTTCGCACTTGTGTTGGTGCAGGAAACCACTTTTGCACTTGTATTAGTGTGGAAAAAAACACTTTTTGCACTTGTGATAGTGTTGAAAAACCACTTTTCGCACTTGTGTTAGTGTTGAAAAACCACTTTCCGCACTTGTGTTAGTGTTGAAAAACCACTTTTCGCACTTGTGTTGGTGCAGGAAACCACTTTTGCACTTGTATTAGTGTGGAAAAACCACTTTTCGCACTTGTGTTAGTGTTGAAAAACCACTTTTCGCACTTGTGTTAGTGTTGAAAAACCACTTTTCGCACTTGTGTTGGTGCAGGAAACCACTTTTGCACTTGTATTAGTGTGGAAAAAACACTTTTTGCACTTGTGATAGTGTTGAAAAACCACTTTTTGCACTTGTGTTCGTGTTGAAAAACCACTTTTCGCACTTGTGTTGGTGCAGGAAACCACTTTTTGCACTTGTATTAGTGTGGAAAAAACCACTTTTCGCACTTGTGTTAGTGTTGAAAAACCACTTTTCGCACTTGTGTTAGTGTTGAAAAACCAGCTTTTCGCACTTGTGTTGGTGCAGGAAACCACTTTCGCACTTGTATTAGTGTGGAAAAAACAACTTTTTGCCCTTGTGATAGTGTTGAAAAACCACTTTTCACACTTGTGTTAGTGTTGAAAAACCACTTTTCGCACTTGTGTTAGTGTTGAAAAAAC